>NC_071094.1:17885925-18185925 GCF_027358695.1 Spea bombifrons
GGTCCTAGTTTAGGACATTGTATCTGATAGGAGCAGCAACCTTTGTAACATTTTTGTGGATACTTTTTCCTCTCAAAGGGTATCAAAATCCACTCCATTGTTGCTATCCTTGAGATTTAGACAACTAGCTAGTGGGTTTTAATTAAGTAGAGCATTAACTTGTGTTCCATTGCTGCTGACATTTAGATTTCAGGGTCCTAGTTTAGGACATTGTACCTGATAGGAGCAGCAACTGGCATACTATTTTTGGTGGAGAAGGTTGCCTCTCAGAGGCTATCAATATCTACTTCATCGTTGCTATCCTTGCGTTTTGGGGGTCTAGTTAAGGAGGTTCTAATTAGTTAGAGGATGAACTTGTGTACTGTTTGTTACAGATTGGTGCCTCCACAAAGGGTATCATCAGTCATTCCATTGCTGCTGACATTTAGATTTCAGGGTCCTAGTTTAGGACATTGTATCTGATAGGAGCAGCAACCTTTGTAACATTTTTGTGGATACTTTTTCCTCTCAAAGGGTATCAAAATCCACTCCATTGTTGCTATCCTTGAGATTTCGACAACTAGCTAGTGGGTTTTAATTAGATAATTAACTTGTGTACCCTCTGTTAAAGACTGATGCCTCCACAAAGGGTATCATGAGTCATTCCATTGCTTCAGACATTAAGAAGCAATCTCATGATGTGTGTCTCATAGGAGCAGCAACTAATGTACCATTTTTGAGAATACTGTTGCCTTTCAAAGGGCATCAAGTTTCATTCAGTTGTTGCTGACGTTAAGATTAAGGGTTTCTAGCTAAAGATCTGGTAAATGACTAGAACACTTACTTGTGTACCATTTTTTGGAGCATGACATGAGTCCTTCCATTTATGCTTACGTTTTAATTTGAGAGTCCAAGCTCAGAATGTTGTACCTGATAGGAGCAGCAACTGGCATACTATTTTTGGTGGAGAAGGTTTCCTCTCAGAGGCTATCAATATCTACTTCATCGTTGCTATCCTTGAGTTTTTGGGGTCTAGTTAAGGAGGTTCTAATTAGTTAGAGGATGAACTTGTGTACTGTTTGTTAGAGATTGGTGCCTCCACAAAGGGTATCATCAGTCATTCCATTGCTGCTGACATTTAGATTTCAGGGTCCTAGTTTAGGACATTGTATCTGATAGGAGCAGCAACCTTTGTAACATTTTTGTGGATACTTTTTCCTCTCAAAAGGTATCAAAATCCACTCCATTGTTGCTATCCTTGAGATTTAGACAACTAGCTAGTGGGTTTTAATTAATTAGAGCATTAACTTGTGTTCCATTGCTGCTGACATTTAGAATTCAGGGTCCTAGTTTAGGACATTGTATCTGATAGGAGCAGCAACCTTTGTAACATTTTTGTGGATACTTTTTCCTCTCAAAGGGTATCAAAATCCACTCCATTGTTGCTATCCTTGAGATTTCGACAACTAGCTAGTGGGTTTTAATTAGAGCATTAACTTGTGTACCCTATGTTAAAGACTGATGCCTCCACAAAGGGTATCATGAGTCATTCCATTGCTTCTGACATTAAGAAGCAATCTCAAGATGTGTGTCTCATCTGATAGGAGCAGCAACTACTGTACCATTTTTGAGAATACTGTTGCCTTTCAAAGGGCATCAAGTTTCATTCAGTTGTTGCTGATGTTAAGATTAAGGGTTTCTAGCTAAAGAGCTGGTAAATGACTAGAACACTTACTTGTGTACCATTTTTAGCAGCATGACATGAGTCCTTCCATTTATGCTTACGTTTTAATTTGAGAGTCCAAGCTCAGAATGTTGTACCTGATAGGAGCAGCAACTGGCATACTATTTTTGGTGGAGAAGGTTGCCTCTCAGAGGCTATCAATATCTACTTCATCGTTGCTATCTTTGAGTTTTGGGGGTCTAATTAGTTAGAGGATGAACTGGTGTACTGTTTGTTAGAGATTGGTGCCTCCACAAAGGGTATCATCAGTCATTCCATTGCTGCTGACATTTAGATTTCAGGGTCCTAGTTTAGGACATTGTATCTGATAGGAGCAGCAACCTTTGTAACATTTTTGTGGATACTTTTTCCTCTCAAAAGGTATCAAAATCCACTCCATTGTTGCTATCCTTGAGATTTAGACAACTAGCTAGTGGGTTTTAATTAATTAGAGCATTAACTTGTGTTCCATTGCTGCTGACATTTAGAATTCAGGGTCCTAGTTTAGGACATTGTATCTGATAGGAGCAGCAACCTTTGTAACATTTTTGTGGATACTTTTTCCTCTCAAAGGGTATCAAAATCCACTCCATTGTTGCTATCCTTGAGATTTCGACAACTAGCTAGTGGGTTTTAATTAGAGCATTAACTTGTGTACCCTATGTTAAAGACTGATGCCTCCACAAAGGGTATCATGAGTCATTCCATTGCTTCTGACATTAAGAAGCAATCTCAAGGTGTGTGTCTCATAGGAGCAGCAACTACTGTACCATTTTTGAGAATACTGTTGCCTTTCAAAGGGCATCAAGTTTCATTCAGTTGTTGCTGATGTTAAGATTAAGGGTTTCTAGCTAAAGAGCTGGTAAATGACTAGAACACTTACTTGTGTACCATTTTTTGGAGCATGACATGAGTCCTTCCATTGATGCTTACGTTTTAATTTGAGAGTCCATGCTCAGAATGTTGTACCTGATAGGAGCAGCAACTGGCATACTATTTTTGGTGGAGAAGGTTGCCTCTCAGAGGCTATCAATATCTACTCCATTGTTGCTATCCTTGAGTTTTGGGGGTCTAGTTAAGGAGGTTCTAATTAGTTAGAGCATGAACTTGTGTACTGTTTGTTAGAGATTGGTGCCTCCACAAAGGGTATCATCAGTCATTCCATTGCTGCTGACATTTAGATTTCAGGGTCCTAGTTTAGGACATTGTATCTGATAGAGCAGCAACCTTTTTAACATTTTTGTGGATACTTTTTCCTCTCAAAGGGTATCAAAATAAACTCCATTGTTGCTATCCTTGAGATTTAGACAACTAGCTAGTGGGTTTTAATTAAGTAGAGCATTAACTTGTGTTCCATTGCTGCTGACATTTAGATTTCAGGGTCCTAGTTTAGGACATTGTATCTGATAGGAGCAGCAACCTTTGTAACATTTTTGTGGATACTTTTTCCTCTCAAAGGGTATCAAAATCCACTCCATTGTTGCTATCCTTGAGATTTAGACAACTAGCTAGTGGGTTTTAATTAAGTAGAGCATTAACTTGTGTTCCATTGCTGCTGACATTTAGATTTCAGGGTCCTAGTTTAGGACATTGTACCTGATAGGAGCAGCAACTGGCATACTATTTTTGGTGGAGAAGGTTGCCTCTCAGAGGCTATCAATATCTACTTCATCGTTGCTATCCTTGCGTTTTGGGGGTCTAGTTAAGGAGGTTCTAATTAGTTAGAGGATGAACTTGTGTACTGTTTGTTACAGATTGGTGCCTCCACAAAGGGTATCATCAGTCATTCCATTGCTGCTGACATTTAGATTTCAGGGTCCTAGTTTAGGACATTGTATCTGATAGGAGCAGCAACCTTTGTAACATTTTTGTGGATACTTTTTCCTCTCAAAGGGTATCAAAATCCACTCCATTGTTGCTATCCTTGAGATTTCGACAACTAGCTAGTGGGTTTTAATTAGATAATTAACTTGTGTACCCTCTGTTAAAGACTGATGCCTCCACAAAGGGTATCATGAGTCATTCCATTGCTTCAGACATTAAGAAGCAATCTCATGATGTGTGTCTCATAGGAGCAGCAACTAATGTACCATTTTTGAGAATACTGTTGCCTTTCAAAGGGCATCAAGTTTCATTCAGTTGTTGCTGACGTTAAGATTAAGGGTTTCTAGCTAAAGATCTGGTAAATGACTAGAACACTTACTTGTGTACCATTTTTTGGAGCATGACATGAGTCCTTCCATTTATGCTTACGTTTTAATTTGAGAGTCCAAGCTCAGAATGTTGTACCTGATAGGAGCAGCAACTGGCATACTATTTTTGGTGGAGAAGGTTTCCTCTCAGAGGCTATCAATATCTACTTCATCGTTGCTATCCTTGAGTTTTTGGGGTCTAGTTAAGGAGGTTCTAATTAGTTAGAGGATGAACTTGTGTACTGTTTGTTAGAGATTGGTGCCTCCACAAAGGGTATCATCAGTCATTCCATTGCTGCTGACATTTAGATTTCAGGGTCCTAGTTTAGGACATTGTATCTGATAGGAGCAGCAACCTTTGTAACATTTTTGTGGATACTTTTTCCTCTCAAAAGGTATCAAAATCCACTCCATTGTTGCTATCCTTGAGATTTAGACAACTAGCTAGTGGGTTTTAATTAATTAGAGCATTAACTTGTGTTCCATTGCTGCTGACATTTAGAATTCAGGGTCCTAGTTTAGGACATTGTATCTGATAGGAGCAGCAACCTTTGTAACATTTTTGTGGATACTTTTTCCTCTCAAAGGGTATCAAAATCCACTCCATTGTTGCTATCCTTGAGATTTCGACAACTAGCTAGTGGGTTTTAATTAGAGCATTAACTTGTGTACCCTATGTTAAAGACTGATGCCTCCACAAAGGGTATCATGAGTCATTCCATTGCTTCTGACATTAAGAAGCAATCTCAAGATGTGTGTCTCATCTGATAGGAGCAGCAACTACTGTACCATTTTTGAGAATACTGTTGCCTTTCAAAGGGCATCAAGTTTCATTCAGTTGTTGCTGATGTTAAGATTAAGGGTTTCTAGCTAAAGAGCTGGTAAATGACTAGAACACTTACTTGTGTACCATTTTTAGCAGCATGACATGAGTCCTTCCATTTATGCTTACGTTTTAATTTGAGAGTCCAAGCTCAGAATGTTGTACCTGATAGGAGCAGCAACTGGCATACTATTTTTGGTGGAGAAGGTTGCCTCTCAGAGGCTATCAATATCTACTTCATCGTTGCTATCTTTGAGTTTTGGGGGTCTAATTAGTTAGAGGATGAACTGGTGTACTGTTTGTTAGAGATTGGTGCCTCCACAAAGGGTATCATCAGTCATTCCATTGCTGCTGACATTTAGATTTCAGGGTCCTAGTTTAGGACATTGTATCTGATAGGAGCAGCAACCTTTGTAACATTTTTGTGGATACTTTTTCCTCTCAAAAGGTATCAAAATCCACTCCATTGTTGCTATCCTTGAGATTTAGACAACTAGCTAGTGGGTTTTAATTAATTAGAGCATTAACTTGTGTTCCATTGCTGCTGACATTTAGAATTCAGGGTCCTAGTTTAGGACATTGTATCTGATAGGAGCAGCAACCTTTGTAACATTTTTGTGGATACTTTTTCCTCTCAAAGGGTATCAAAATCCACTCCATTGTTGCTATCCTTGAGATTTCGACAACTAGCTAGTGGGTTTTAATTAGAGCATTAACTTGTGTACCCTATGTTAAAGACTGATGCCTCCACAAAGGGTATCATGAGTCATTCCATTGCTTCTGACATTAAGAAGCAATCTCAAGGTGTGTGTCTCATAGGAGCAGCAACTACTGTACCATTTTTGAGAATACTGTTGCCTTTCAAAGGGCATCAAGTTTCATTCAGTTGTTGCTGATGTTAAGATTAAGGGTTTCTAGCTAAAGAGCTGGTAAATGACTAGAACACTTACTTGTGTACCATTTTTTGGAGCATGACATGAGTCCTTCCATTGATGCTTACGTTTTAATTTGAGAGTCCATGCTCAGAATGTTGTACCTGATAGGAGCAGCAACTGGCATACTATTTTTGGTGGAGAAGGTTGCCTCTCAGAGGCTATCAATATCTACTCCATTGTTGCTATCCTTGAGTTTTGGGGGTCTAGTTAAGGAGGTTCTAATTAGTTAGAGCATGAACTTGTGTACTGTTTGTTAGAGATTGGTGCCTCCACAAAGGGTATCATCAGTCATTCCATTGCTGCTGACATTTAGATTTCAGGGTCCTAGTTTAGGACATTGTATCTGATAGAGCAGCAACCTTTTTAACATTTTTGTGGATACTTTTTCCTCTCAAAGGGTATCAAAATCCACTCCATTGTTGCTATCCTTGAGATTTAGACAACTAGCTAGTGGGTTTTAATTAAGTAGAGCATTAACTTGTGTTCCATTGCTGCTGACATTTAGATTTCAGGGTCCTAGTTTAGGACATTGTATCTGATAGGAGCAGCAACCTTTGTAACATTTTTGTGGATACTTTTTCCTCTCAAAGGGTATCAAAATCCACTCCATTGTTGCTATCCTTGAGATTTAGACAACTAGCTAGTGGGTTTTAATTAAGTAGAGCATTAACTTGTGTTCCATTGCTGCTGACATTTAGATTTCAGGGTCCTAGTTTAGGACATTGTACCTGATAGGAGCAGCAACTGGCATACTATTTTTGGTGGAGAAGGTTGCCTCTCAGAGGCTATCAATATCTACTTCATCGTTGCTATCCTTGCGTTTTGGGGGTCTAGTTAAGGAGGTTCTAATTAGTTAGAGGATGAACTTGTGTACTGTTTGTTACAGATTGGTGCCTCCACAAAGGGTATCATCAGTCATTCCATTGCTGCTGACATTTAGATTTCAGGGTCCTAGTTTAGGACATTGTATCTGATAGGAGCAGCAACCTTTGTAACATTTTTGTGGATACTTTTTCCTCTCAAAGGGTATCAAAATCCACTCCATTGTTGCTATCCTTGAGATTTCGACAACTAGCTAGTGGGTTTTAATTAGAGCATTAACTTGTGTACCCTATGTTAAAGACTGATGCCTCCACAAAGGGTATCATGAGTCATTCCATTGCTTCTGACATTAAGAAGCAATCTCAAGGTGTGTGTCTCATAGGAGCAGCAACTACTGTACCATTTTTGAGAATACTGTTGCCTTTCAAAGGGCATCAAGTTTCATTCAGTTGTTGCTGATGTTAAGATTAAGGGTTTCTAGCTAAAGAGCTGGTAAATGACTAGAACACTTACTTGTGTACCATTTTTTGGAGCATGACATGAGTCCTTCCATTGATGCTTACGTTTTAATTTGAGAGTCCATGCTCAGAATGTTGTACCTGATAGGAGCAGCAACTGGCATACTATTTTTGGTGGAGAAGGTTGCCTCTCAGAGGCTATCAATATCTACTCCATTGTTGCTATCCTTGAGTTTTGGGGGTCTAGTTAAGGAGGTTCTAATTAGTTAGAGCATGAACTTGTGTACTGTTTGTTAGAGATTGGTGCCTCCACAAAGGGTATCATCAGTCATTCCATTGCTGCTGACATTTAGATTTCAGGGTCCTAGTTTAGGACATTGTATCTGATAGAGCAGCAACCTTTTTAACATTTTTGTGGATACTTTTTCCTCTCAAAGGGTATCAAAATCCACTCCATTGTTGCTATCCTTGAGATTTAGACAACTAGCTAGTGGGTTTTAATTAAGTAGAGCATTAACTTGTGTTCCATTGCTGCTGACATTTAGATTTCAGGGTCCTAGTTTAGGACATTGTATCTGATAGGAGCAGCAACCTTTGTAACATTTTTGTGGATACTTTTTCCTCTCAAAGGGTATCAAAATCCACTCCATTGTTGCTATCCTTGAGATTTAGACAACTAGCTAGTGGGTTTTAATTAAGTAGAGCATTAACTTGTGTTCCATTGCTGCTGACATTTAGATTTCAGGGTCCTAGTTTAGGACATTGTACCTGATAGGAGCAGCAACTGGCATACTATTTTTGGTGGAGAAGGTTGCCTCTCAGAGGCTATCAATATCTACTTCATCGTTGCTATCCTTGCGTTTTGGGGGTCTAGTTAAGGAGGTTCTAATTAGTTAGAGGATGAACTTGTGTACTGTTTGTTACAGATTGGTGCCTCCACAAAGGGTATCATCAGTCATTCCATTGCTGCTGACATTTAGATTTCAGGGTCCTAGTTTAGGACATTGTATCTGATAGGAGCAGCAACCTTTGTAACATTTTTGTGGATACTTTTTCCTCTCAAAGGGTATCAAAATCCACTCCATTGTTGCTATCCTTGAGATTTCGACAACTAGCTAGTGGGTTTTAATTAGATAATTAACTTGTGTACCCTCTGTTAAAGACTGATGCCTCCACAAAGGGTATCATGAGTCATTCCATTGCTTCAGACATTAAGAAGCAATCTCATGATGTGTGTCTCATAGGAGCAGCAACTAATGTACCATTTTTGAGAATACTGTTGCCTTTCAAAGGGCATCAAGTTTCATTCAGTTGTTGCTGACGTTAAGATTAAGGGTTTCTAGCTAAAGATCTGGTAAATGACTAGAACACTTACTTGTGTACCATTTTTTGGAGCATGACATGAGTCCTTCCATTTATGCTTACGTTTTAATTTGAGAGTCCAAGCTCAGAATGTTGTACCTGATAGGAGCAGCAACTGGCATACTATTTTTGGTGGAGAAGGTTTCCTCTCAGAGGCTATCAATATCTACTTCATCGTTGCTATCCTTGAGTTTTTGGGGTCTAGTTAAGGAGGTTCTAATTAGTTAGAGGATGAACTTGTGTACTGTTTGTTAGAGATTGGTGCCTCCACAAAGGGTATCATCAGTCATTCCATTGCTGCTGACATTTAGATTTCAGGGTCCTAGTTTAGGACATTGTATCTGATAGGAGCAGCAACCTTTGTAACATTTTTGTGGATACTTTTTCCTCTCAAAAGGTATCAAAATCCACTCCATTGTTGCTATCCTTGAGATTTAGACAACTAGCTAGTGGGTTTTAATTAATTAGAGCATTAACTTGTGTTCCATTGCTGCTGACATTTAGAATTCAGGGTCCTAGTTTAGGACATTGTATCTGATAGGAGCAGCAACCTTTGTAACATTTTTGTGGATACTTTTTCCTCTCAAAGGGTATCAAAATCCACTCCATTGTTGCTATCCTTGAGATTTCGACAACTAGCTAGTGGGTTTTAATTAGAGCATTAACTTGTGTACCCTATGTTAAAGACTGATGCCTCCACAAAGGGTATCATGAGTCAGTCCATTGCTTCTGACATTAAGAAGCAATCTCAAGATGTGTGTCTCATCTGATAGGAGCAGCAACTACTGTACCATTTTTGAGAATACTGTTGCCTTTCAAAGGGCATCAAGTTTCATTCAGTTGTTGCTGATGTTAAGATTAAGGGTTTCTAGCTAAAGAGCTGGTAAATGACTAGAACACTTACTTGTGTACCATTTTTAGCAGCATGACATGAGTCCTTCCATTTATGCTTACGTTTTAATTTGAGAGTCCAAGCTCAGAATGTTGTACCTGATAGGAGCAGCAACTGGCATACTATTTTTGGTGGAGAAGGTTGCCTCTCAGAGGCTATCAATATCTACTTCATCGTTGCTATCTTTGAGTTTTGGGGGTCTAATTAGTTAGAGGATGAACTGGTGTACTGTTTGTTAGAGATTGGTGCCTCCACAAAGGGTATCATCAGTCATTCCATTGCTGCTGACATTTAGATTTCAGGGTCCTAGTTTAGGACATTGTATCTGATAGGAGCAGCAACCTTTGTAACATTTTTGTGGATACTTTTTCCTCTCAAAAGGTATCAAAATCCACTCCATTGTTGCTATCCTTGAGATTTAGACAACTAGCTAGTGGGTTTTAATTAATTAGAGCATTAACTTGTGTTCCATTGCTGCTGACATTTAGAATTCAGGGTCCTAGTTTAGGACATTGTATCTGATAGGAGCAGCAACCTTTGTAACATTTTTGTGGATACTTTTTCCTCTCAAAGGGTATCAAAATCCACTCCATTGTTGCTATCCTTGAGATTTCGACAACTAGCTAGTGGGTTTTAATTAGAGCATTAACTTGTGTACCCTATGTTAAAGACTGATGCCTCCACAAAGGGTATCATGAGTCATTCCATTGCTTCTGACATTAAGAAGCAATCTCAAGGTGTGTGTCTCATAGGAGCAGCAACTACTGTACCATTTTTGAGAATACTGTTGCCTTTCAAAGGGCATCAAGTTTCATTCAGTTGTTGCTGATGTTAAGATTAAGGGTTTCTAGCTAAAGAGCTGGTAAATGACTAGAACACTTACTTGTGTACCATTTTTTGGAGCATGACATGAGTCCTTCCATTGATGCTTACGTTTTAATTTGAGAGTCCATGCTCAGAATGTTGTACCTGATAGGAGCAGCAACTGGCATACTATTTTTGGTGGAGAAGGTTGCCTCTCAGAGGCTATCAATATCTACTCCATTGTTGCTATCCTTGAGTTTTGGGGGTCTAGTTAAGGAGGTTCTAATTAGTTAGAGCATGAACTTGTGTACTGTTTGTTAGAGATTGGTGCCTCCACAAAGGGTATCATCAGTCATTCCATTGCTGCTGACATTTAGATTTCAGGGTCCTAGTTTAGGACATTGTATCTGATAGAGCAGCAACCTTTTTAACATTTTTGTGGATACTTTTTCCTCTCAAAGGGTATCAAAATCCACTCCATTGTTGCTATCCTTGAGATTTAGACAACTAGCTAGTGGGTTTTAATTAAGTAGAGCATTAACTTGTGTTCCATTGCTGCTGACATTTAGATTTCAGGGTCCTAGTTTAGGACATTGTATCTGATAGGAGCAGCAACCTTTGTAACATTTTTGTGGATACTTTTTCCTCTCAAAGGGTATCAAAATCCACTCCATTGTTGCTATCCTTGAGATTTAGACAACTAGCTAGTGGGTTTTAATTAGATAATTAACTTGTGTACCCTCTGTTAAAGACTGATGCCTCCACAAAGGGTATCATGAGTCATTCCATTGCTTCAGACATTAAGAAGCAATCTCATGATGTGTGTCTCATAGGAGCAGCAACTAATGTACCATTTTTGAGAATACTGTTGCCTTTCAAAGGGCATCAAGTTTCATTCAGTTGTTGCTGATGTTAAGATTAAGGGTTTCTAGCTAAAGAGCTGGTAAATGACTAGAACACTTACTTGTGTACCATTTTTTGGAGCATGACATGAGTCCTTCCATTGATGCTTACGTTTTAATTTGAGAGTCCATGCTCAGAATGTTGTACCTGATAGGAGCAGCAACTGGCATACTATTTTTGGTGGAGAAGGTTGCCTCTCAGAGGCTATCAATATCTACTCCATTGTTGCTATCCTTGAGTTTTGGGGGTCTAGTTAAGGAGGTTCTAATTAGTTAGAGCATGAACTTGTGTACTGTTTGTTAGAGATTGGTGCCTCCACAAAGGGTATCATCAGTCATTCCATTGCTGCTGACATTTAGATTTCAGGGTCCTAGTTTAGGACATTGTATCTGATAGAGCAGCAACCTTTGTAACATTTTTGTGGATACTTTTTCCTCTCAAAGGGTATCAAAATCCACTCCATTGTTGCTATCCTTGAGATTTAGACAACTAGCTAGTGGGTTTTAATTAAGTAGAGCATTAACTTGTGTTCCATTGCTGCTGACATTTAGATTTCAGGGTCCTAGTTTAGGACATTGTATCTGATAGGAGCAGCAACCTTTGTAACATTTTTGTGGATACTTTTTCCTCTCAAAGGGTATCAAAATCCACTCCATTGTTGCTATCCTTGAGATTTAGACAACTAGCTAGTGGGTTTTAATTAAGTAGAGCATTAACTTGTGTTCCATTGCTGCTGACATTTAGATTTCAGGGTCCTAGTTTAGGACATTGTACCTGATAGGAGCAGCAACTGGCATACTATTTTTGGTGAAGAAGGTTGCCTCTCAGAGGCTATCAATATCTACTTCATCGTTGCTATCCTTGCGTTTTGGGGGTCTAGTTAAGGAGGTTCTAATTAGTTAGAGGATGAACTTGTGTACTGTTTGTTACAGATTGGTGCCTCCACAAAGGGTATCATCAGTCATTCCATTGCTGCTGACATTTAGATTTCAGGGTCCTAGTTTAGGACATTGTATCTGATAGGAGCAGCAACCTTTGTAACATTTTTGTGGATACTTTTTCCTCTCAAAGGGTATCAAAATCCACTCCATTGTTGCTATCCTTGAGATTTAGACAACTAGCTAGTGGGTTTTAATTAGAGCATTAACTTGTGTACCCTATGTTAAAGACTGATGCCTCCACAAAGGGTATCATGAGTCATTCCATTGCTTCAGACATTAAGAAGCAATCTCAAGATGTGTGTCTCATAGGAGCAGCAACTAATGTACCATTTTTGAGAATACTGTTGCCTTTCAAAGGGCATCAAGTTTCATTCAGTTGTTGCTGATGTTAAGATTAAGGGTTTCTAGCTAAAGAGCTGGTAAATGACTAGAACACTTACTTGTGTACCATGTTTTGGAGCATGACATGAGTCCTTCCATTGATGCTTACGTTTTAATTTGAGAGTCCAAGCTCAGAATGTTGTACCTGATAGGAGCAGCAACTGGCATACTATTTTTGGTGGAGAAGGTTGCCTCTCAGAGGCTATCAGTATCTACTTCATCGTTGCTATCCTTGAGTTTTGGGGGTCTAGTTAAGGAGGTTCTAATTAGTTAGAGGATGAACTTGTGTACTGTTTGTTAGAGATTGGTGCCTCCACAAAGGGTATCATCAGTCATTCCATTGCTGCTGACATTTAGATTTCAGGGTCCTAGTTTAGGACATTGTATCTGATAGGAGCAGCAACCTTTGTAACATTTTTGTGGATACTTTTTCTTCTCAAAGGGTATCAAAATCCACTCCATTGTTGCTATCCTTGAGATTTAGACAACTAGCTAGTGGGTTTTAATTAAGTAGAGCATTAACTTGTGTTCCATTGCTGCTGACATTTAGATTTCAGGGTCCTAGTTTAGGACATTGTATCTGATAGGAGCAGCAACCTTTGTAACATTTTTGTGGATACTTTTTCCTCTCAAAGGGTATCAAAATCCACTCCATTGTTGCTATCCTTGAGATTTAGACAACTAGCTAGTGGGTTTTAATTAAGTAGAGCATTAACTTGTGTTCCATTGCTGCTGACATTTAGATTTCAGGGTCCTAGTTTAGGACATTGTATCTGATAGGAGCAGCAACCTTTGTAACATTTTTGTGGATACTTTTTCCTCTCAAAGGGTATCAAAATCCACTCCATTGTTGCTATCCTTGAGATTTAGACAACTAGCTAGTGGGTTTTAATTAAGTAGAGCATTAACTTGTGTTCCATTGCTGCTGACATTTAGATTTCAGGGTCCTAGTTTAGGACATTGTATCTGATAGGAGCAGCAACCTTTGTAACATTTTTGTGGATACTTTTTCCTCTCAAAGGGTATCAAAATCCACTCCATTGTTGCTATCCTTGAGATTTAGACAACTAGCCAGTGGGTTTTAATTAATTAGAGCCTTAACTTGTGTACCCTATGTTAAAGACTGATGCCTCCACAAAGGGTATCATGAGTCATTCCATTGCTTCTGACATTAAGAAGCAATCTCAAGATGTGTGTCTCATAGGAGCAGCAACTACTGTACCATTTTTGAGAATACTGTTGCCTTTCAAAGGGCATCAAGTTTCATTCAGTTGTTGCTGATGTTAAGATTAAGGGTTTCTAGCTAAAGAGCTGGTAAATGACTAAAACACTTACTTGTGTACCATTTTTGGAGCATAACATGAGTCCTTCCATTTATGCTTACGTTTTAATTTGAGAGTCCAAGCTCAGAATGTTGTACCTGATAGGAGCAGCAACTGGCATACTATTTTTGGTGGAGAAGGCTGCCTCTCAGAGGCTATCAATTTCTACTCCATCATTGCTATCCTTGAGTTTTGGGGGTCTAGTTAAGGAGGTTCTAATTAGTTAGAGCATGAACTTGTGTATAGAGATTGGTGCCTCCACAAAGGGTATCATCAGTCATTCCATTGCTGCTGACATTTAGATTTCAGGGTCCTAGTTTAGGACATTGTATCTGATAGGAGCAGCAACCTTTGTAACATTTTTGTGGATACTTTTTCCTCTCAAAGGGTATCAAAATCCACTCCATTGTTGCTATCCTTGAGATTTAGACAACTAGCTAGTGGGTTTTAATTAGAGCATTAACTTGTGTACCCTATGTTAAAGACTGATGCCTCCACAAAGGGTATCATGAGTCATTCCATTGCTTCAGACATTAAGAAGCAATCTCAAGATGTGTGTCTCATAGGAGCAGCAACTGCTGTACCATTTTCAAAGGGCATCAAGTTTCATTCAGTTGTTGCTGATGTTAAGATTAAGGGTTTCTAGCTAAAGAGCTGGTAAATGACTAGAACACTTACTTGTGTACCATTTTTTGGAGCATGACATGAGTCCTTCCATTGATGCTTACGTTTTAATTTGAGAGTCCAAGCTCAGAATGTTGTACCTGATAGGAGCAGCAACTGGCATACTATTTTTGGTGGAGAAGGTTGCCTCTCAGAGGCTATCAATATCTACTTCATCGTTGCTATCCTTGAGTTTTGGGGGTCTAGTTAAGGAGGTTCTAATTAGTTAGAGGATGAACTTGTGTACTGTTTGTTAGAGATTGGTGCCTCCACAAAGGGTATCATCAGTCATTCCATTGCTGCTGACATTTAGATTTCAGGGTCCTAGTTTAGGACATTGTATCTGATAGAGCAGCAACCTTTGTAACATTTTTGTGGATACTTTTTCCTCTCAAAGGGTATCAAAATCCACTCCATTGTTGCTATCCTTGAGATTTAGACATCTAGCTAGTGGGTTTTAATTAAGTAGAGCATTAACTTGTGTTCCATTGCTGCTGACATTTAGATTTCAGGGTCCTAGTTTAGGACATTGTATCTGATAGGAGCAGCAACCTTTGTAACATTTTTGTGGATACTTTTTCCTCTCAAAGGGTATCAAAATCCACTCCATTGTTGCTATCCTTGAGATTTAGACAACTAGCTAGTGGGTTTTAATTAAGTAGAGCATTAACTTGTGTTCCATTGCTGCTGACATTTAGATTTCAGGGTCCTAGTTTAGGACATTGTACCTGATAGGAGCAGCAACTGGCATACTATTTTTGGTGGAGAAGGTTGCCTCTCAGAGGCTATCAATATCTACTTCATCGTTGCTATCCTTGAGTTTTGGGGGTCTAGTTAAGGAGGTTCTAATTAGTTAGAGGATGAACTTGTGTACTGTTTGTTAGAGATTGGTGCCTCCACAAAGGGTATCATCAGTCATTCCATTGCTGCTGACATTTAGATTTCAGGGTCCTAGTTTAGGACATTGTATCTGATAGGAGCAGCAACCTTTGTAACATTTTTGTGGATACTTTTTCCTCTCAAAGGGTATCAAAATCCACTCCATTGTTGCTATCCTTGAGATTTAGACAACTAGCTAGTGGGTTTTAATTAAGTAGAGCATTAACTTGTGTTCCATTGCTGCTGACATTTAGATTTCAGGGTCCTAGTTTAGGACATTGTATCTGATAGGAGCAGCAACCTTTGTAACATTTTTGTGGATACTTTTTCCTCTCAAAGGGTATCAAAATCCACTCCATTGTTGCTATCCTTGAGATTTAGACAACTAGCTAGTGGGTTTTAATAAAGTAGAGCATTAACATGTGTTCCATTGCTGCTGACATTTAGATTTCAGGTTCCTAGTTTAGGACGTTGTATCTGATAGGAGCAGCAACCTTTGTAACATTTTTGTGGATACTTTTTCCTCTCAAAGGGTATCAAAATCCATTCCATTGTTGCTATCCTTGAGATTTAGACAACTAGCTAGTGGGTTTTAATTAATTAGAGCATTAACTTGTGTTCCATTGCTGCTGACATTTAGATTTCAGGGTCCTAGTTTAGGACATTGTATCTGATAGGAGCAGCAACATAGTAACATAGTAACATAGTTCATAAGGTTGAAAAAAGACCAAAGTCCATCAAGTTCAACCTATATACATATTGTGTCCCTACCGTGTTGATCCAGAGGAAGGCAAAAAACCCTTATGAAGCAGATGCCAATTGCCCCATACCAGGGGGAAAATTCCTTCCCGACTCCAAATATGGCAATCAGAATAAATCCCTGGATCAACGTTCTGTCCCTATTAATCTAATATCCATAACTTGTGATATTATTGCTTTCAAGAAACACGTCCAGGCTCCTTTTAAACTCTTTTATTGAGTTTACCATTACCACTTCCTCTGGCAGAGAGTTCCATAGTCTCACCGCTCTTACTGTAAAGAACCCCCGTCTGTGCTGGTGTAGAACCCTTCTTTCCTCCAGCCGTAGAGGATGTCCCCTTGTTATAGATACAGTCCTGGGTATAAATAGGTCCTGGGAGTGATCTCTGTACTGCCCCCTTATATATTTATACATAGTTATTAAGTCCCCCCTAAGCCGTCTTTTCTCCAAACTAAATAACCCTAATTCTGATAATCTTTCTGGGTACTGCAGTCCTTCCATTCCCCTTATTACTCTGGTTGCCCGTCTTTGAACCCTCTCCAGCTCCACTATATCTTTATAGCATTTTTGTGGATACTTTTTCCTCTCAAAGGGTATCAAAATCCACTCCATTGTTGCTATCCTTGAGATTTAGACAACTAGCCTAGTGGGTTTTAATTAGAGAATTAACTTGTGTACCCTATATTAAAGACTGATGCCTCCACAAAGGGTATCATGAGTCATTCCATTGCTTCAGACATTAAGAAGCAATCTCAAGATGTGTGTCTCATAGGAGCAGCAACTAATGTATCATTTTTGAGAATACTGTTGCCTTTCAAAGGGCATCAAGTTTCATTCAGTTGTTGCTGACGTTAAGATTAAGGGTTTCTAGCTAAAGAGCTGGTAAATGACTAGAACACTTACTTGTGTACCATTTTTTGGAGCATGACATGAGTCCTTCCATTTATGCTTACGTTTTAATTTGAGAGTCCAAGCTCAGAATGTTGTACCTGATAGGAGCAGCAACTGGCATACTATTTTTGGTGGAGAAGGTTGCCTCTCAGAGGCTATCAATATCTACTTCATCGTTGCTATCCTTGAGTTTTGGGGGTCTAGTTAAGGAGGTTCTAATTAGTTAGAGGATGAACTTGTGTACTGTTTGTTAGAGATTGGTGCCTCCACAAAGGGTATCATCAGTCATTCCATTGCTGCTGACATTTAGATTTCAGGGTCCTAGTTTAGGACATTGTATCTGATAGGAGCAGCAACCTTTGTAACATTTTTGTGGATACTTTTTCCTCTCAAAGGGTATCAAAATCCACTCCATTGTTGCTATCCTTGAGATTTAGACAACTAGCTAGTGGGTTTTAATTAAGTAGAGCATTAACTTGTGTTCCATTGCTGCTGACATTTAGATTTCAGGGTCCTAGTTTAGGACATTGTATCTGATAGGAGCAGCAACCTTTGTAACATTTTTGTGGATACTTTTTCCTCTCAAAGGGTATCAAAATCCACTCCATTGTTGCTATCCTTGAGATTTAGACAACTAGCTAGTGGGTTTTAATTAAGTAGAGCATTAACTTGTGTTCCATGGCTGCTGACATTTAGATTTCAGGGTCCTAGTTTAGGACATTGTACCTGATAGGAGCAGCAACTGGCATACTATTTTTGGTTGAGAAGGTTGCCTCTCAGAGGCTATCAATATCTACTTCATCGTTGCTATCCTTGAGTTTTGGGGGTCTAGTTAAGGAGGTTCTAATTAGTTAGAGGATGAACTTGTGTACTGTTTGTTAGAGATTGGTGCCTCCACAAAGGGTATCATCAGTCATTCCATTGCTGCTGACATTTAGGTTTCAGGGTCCTAGTTTAGGACATTGTATCTGATAGGAGCAGCAACCTTTGTAACATTTTTGTGGATACTTTTTCCTCTCAAAGGGTATCAAAATCCACTCCATTGTTGCTATCCTTGAGATTTAGACAACTAGCTAGTGGGTTTTAATTAAGTAGAGCATTAACTTGTGTTCCATTGCTGCTGACATTTAGATTTCAGGGTCCTAGTTTAGGACATTGTATCTGATAGGAGCAGCAACCTTTGTAACATTTTTGTGGATACTTTTTCCTCTCAAAGGGTATCAAAATCCACTCCATTGTTGCTATCCTTGAGATTTAGACAACTAGCTAGTGGGTTTTAATAAAGTAGAGCATTAACATGTGTTCCATTGCTGCTGACATTTAGATTTCAGGTTCCTAGTTTAGGACGTTGTATCTGATAGGAGCAGCAACCTTTGTAACATTTTTGTGGATACTTTTTCCTCTCAAAGGGTATCAAAATCCATTCCATTGTTGCTATCCTTGAGATTTAGACAACTAGCTAGTGGGTTTTAATTAATTAGAGCATTAACTTGTGTTCCATTGCTGCTGACATTTAGATTTCAGGGTCCTAGTTTAGGACATTGTATCTGATAGGAGCAGCAACCTTTGTAACATTTTTGTGGATACTTTTTCCTCTCAAAGGGTATCAAAATCCACACCATTGTTGCTATCCTTGAGATTTAGACAACTAGCTAGTGGGTTTTAATTAAGTAGAGCATTAACTTGTGTTCCATTGCTGCTGACATTTAGATTTCAGGGTCCTAGTTTAGGACATTGTATCTGATAGGAGCAGCAACCTTTGTAACATTTTTGTGGATACTTTTTCCTCTCAAAGGGTATCAAAATTCACTCCATTGTTGCTATCCTTGAGATTTAGACAAATAGCTAGTGGGTTTTAATTAAGTAGAGCATTAACTTGTGTTCCATTGCTGCTGACATTTAGATTTCAGGGTCCTAGTTTAGGACATTGTATCTGATAGGAGCAGCAACCTTTGTAACATTTTTGTGGATACTTTTTCCTCTCAAAGGGTATCAAAATCCACTCCATTGTTGCTATCCTTGAGATTTAGACAACCAGCTAGTGGGTTTTAATTAATTAGAGCATTAACTTGTGTTCCATTGCTGCTGACATTTAGATTTCAGGGTCCTAGTTTAGGACGTTGTATCTGATAGGAGCAGCAACCTTTGTAACATTTTTGTGGATACTTTTTCCTCTCAAAGGGTATTAAAATCCACTCCATTGTTGCTATCCTTGAGATTTAGACAACTAGCTAGTGGGTTTTAATTAAGTAGAGCATTAACTTGTGTTCCATTGCTGCCGACATTTAGATTTCAGGTTCCTAGTTTAGGACGTTGTATCTGATAGGAGCAGCAACCTTTGTAACATTTTTGTGGATACTTTTTCCTCTCAAAGGGTATCAAAATCCACTCCATTGTTGCTATCCTTGAGATTTAGACAACTAGCTAGTGGGTTTTAATTAATTAGAGCATTAACTTGTGTTCCTTTGCTGCTGACATTTAGATTTCAGGGTCCTAGTTTAGGACATTGTATCTGATAGGAGCAGCAACCTTTGTAACATTTTTGTGGATACTTTTTCCTCTCAAAGGGTATCAAAATCCACTCCATTGTTGCTATCCTTGAGATTTAGACAACTAGCTAGTGGGTTTTAATTAGAGAATTAACTTGTGTACCCTATGTTAAAAAAGACTGATGCCTCCACAAAGGGTATCATGAGTCATTCCATTGCTTCAGACATTAAGAAGCAATCTCAAGATGTGTGTCTCATAGGAGCAGCAACTAATGTATCATTTTTGAGAATACTGTTGCCTTTCAAAGGGCATGAAGTTTCATTCAGTTGTTGCTGACGTTAAGATTAAGGGTTTCTAGCTAAAGAGCTGGTAAATGACTAGAACACTTACTTGTGTACCATTTTTTGGAGCATGACATGAGTCCTTCCATTTATGCTTACGTTTTAATTTGAGAGTCCAAGCTCAGAATGTTGTACCTGATAGGAGCAGCAACTGGCATACTATTTTTGGTGGAGAAGGTTGCCTCTCAGAGGCTATCAATATCTACTTCATCGTTGCTATCCTTGAGTTTTGGGGGTCTAGTTAAGGAGGTTCTAATTAGTTAGAGGATGAACTTGTGTACTGTTTGTTAGAGATTGGTGCCTCCACAAAGGGTATCATCAGTCATTCCATTGCTGCTAACATTTAGATTTCAGGGTCCTAGTTTAGGACATTGTATCTGATAGGAGCAGCAACCTTTGTAACATTTTTGTGGATACTTTTTCCTCTCAAAGGGTATCAAAATCCACTCCATTGTTGCTATCCTTGAGATTTAGACAACTAGCTAGTGGGTTTTAATTAAGTAGAGCATTAACTTGTGTTCCATTGCTGCTGACATTTAGATTTCAGGGTCCTAGTTTAGGACATTGTATCTGATAGGAGCAGCAACCTTTGTAACATTTTTGTGGATACTTTTTCCTCTCAAAGGGTATCAAAATCCACTCCATTGTTGCTATCCTTGAGATTTCGACAACTAGCTAGTGGGTTTTAATTAGAGCATTAACTTGTGTACCCTATGTTAAAGACTGATGCCTCCACAAAGGGTATCATGAGTCATTCCATTGCTTCTGACATTAAGAAGCAATCTCAAGATGTGTGTCTCATAGGAGCAGCAACTACTGTACCATTTTTGAGAATACTGTTGCCTTTTAAAGGGCATCAAGTTTCATTCAGTTGTTGCTGATGTTAAGATTAAGGGTTTCTAGCTAAAGAGCTGGTAAATGACTAGAACACTTACTTGTGTACCATTTTTTGGAGCATGACATGAGTCCTTCCATTGATGCTTACGTTTTAATTTTAGAGTCCATGCTCAGAATGTTGTACCTGATAGGATCAGCAACTGGCATACTATTTTTGGTGGAGAAGGTTGCCTCTCAGAGGCTATCAATATCTACTTCATCGTTGCTATCCTTGAGTTTTGGGGGTCTAGTTAAGGAGGTTCTAATAAGTTAGAGGATGAACTTGTGTACTGTTTATTAGAGATTGGTGCCTCCACAATGGGTATCATCAGTCATTCCATTGCTGCTGACATTTAGATTTCAGGGTCCTAGTTTAGGACATTGTATCTGATAGGAGCAGCAACCTTTGTAACATTTTTGTGGATACTTTTTCCTCTCAAAGGGTATCAAAATCCACTCCATTGTTGCTATCCTTGAGATTTAGACAACTAGCTAGTGGGTTTTAATTAAGTAGAGCATTAACTTGTGTTCCATTGCTGCTGACATTTAGATTTCAGGGTCCTAGTTTAGGACATTGTATCTGATAGGAGCAGCAACCTTTGTAACATTTTTGTGGATACTTTTTCCTCTCAAAGGGTATCAAAATCCACTCCATTGTTGCTATCCTTGAGATTTCGACAACTAGCTAGTGGGTTTTAATTAGATAATTAACTTGTGTACCCTCTGTTAAAGACTGATGCCTCCACAAAGGGTATCATGAGTCATTCCATTGCTTCAGACATTAAGAAGCAATCTCATGATGTGTGTCTCATAGGAGCAGCAACTAATGTACCATTTTTGAGAATACTGTTGCCTTTCAAAGGGCATCAAGTTTCATTCAGTTGTTGCTGACGTTAAGATTAAGGGTTTCTAGCTAAAGATCTGGTAAATGACTAGAACACTTACTTGTGTACCATTTTTTGGAGCATGACATGAGTCCTTCCATTTATGCTTACGTTTTAATTTGAGAGTCCAAGCTCAGAATGTTGTACCTGATAGGAGCAGCAACTGGCATACTATTTTTGGTGGAGAAGGTTTCCTCTCAGAGGCTATCAATATCTACTTCATCGTTGCTATCCTTGAGTTTTTGGGGTCTAGTTAAGGAGGTTCTAATTAGTTAGAGGATGAACTTGTGTACTGTTTGTTAGAGATTGGTGCCTCCACAAAGGGTATCATCAGTCATTCCATTGCTGCTGACATTTAGATTTCAGGGTCCTAGTTTAGGACATTGTATCTGATAGGAGCAGCAACCTTTGTAACATTTTTGTGGATACTTTTTCCTCTCAAAAGGTATCAAAATCCACTCCATTGTTGCTATCCTTGAGATTTAGACAACTAGCTAGTGGGTTTTAATTAATTAGAGCATTAACTTGTGTTCCATTGCTGCTGACATTTAGAATTCAGGGTCCTAGTTTAGGACATTGTATCTGATAGGAGCAGCAACCTTTGTAACATTTTTGTGGATACTTTTTCCTCTCAAAGGGTATCAAAATCCACTCCATTGTTGCTATCCTTGAGATTTCGACAACTAGCTAGTGGGTTTTAATTAGAGCATTAACTTGTGTACCCTATGTTAAAGACTGATGCCTCCACAAAGGGTATCATGAGTCATTCCATTGCTTCTGACATTAAGAAGCAATCTCAAGATGTGTGTCTCATCTGATAGGAGCAGCAACTACTGTACCATTTTTGAGAATACTGTTGCCTTTCAAAGGGCATCAAGTTTCATTCAGTTGTTGCTGATGTTAAGATTAAGGGTTTCTAGCTAAAGAGCTGGTAAATGACTAGAACACTTACTTGTGTACCATTTTTAGCAGCATGACATGAGTCCTTCCATTTATGCTTACGTTTTAATTTGAGAGTCCAAGCTCAGAATGTTGTACCTGATAGGAGCAGCAACTGGCATACTATTTTTGGTGGAGAAGGTTGCCTCTCAGAGGCTATCAATATCTACTTCATCGTTGCTATCTTTGAGTTTTGGGGGTCTAATTAGTTAGAGGATGAACTGGTGTACTGTTTGTTAGAGATTGGTGCCTCCACAAAGGGTATCATCAGTCATTCCATTGCTGCTGACATTTAGATTTCAGGGTCCTAGTTTAGGACATTGTATCTGATAGGAGCAGCAACCTTTGTAACATTTTTGTGGATACTTTTTCCTCTCAAAAGGTATCAAAATCCACTCCATTGTTGCTATCCTTGAGATTTAGACAACTAGCTAGTGGGTTTTAATTAATTAGAGCATTAACTTGTGTTCCATTGCTGCTGACATTTAGAATTCAGGGTCCTAGTTTAGGACATTGTATCTGATAGGAGCAGCAACCTTTGTAACATTTTTGTGGATACTTTTTCCTCTCAAAGGGTATCAAAATCCACTCCATTGTTGCTATCCTTGAGATTTCGACAACTAGCTAGTGGGTTTTAATTAGAGCATTAACTTGTGTACCCTATGTTAAAGACTGATGCCTCCACAAAGGGTATCATGAGTCATTCCATTGCTTCTGACATTAAGAAGCAATCTCAAGGTGTGTGTCTCATAGGAGCAGCAACTACTGTACCATTTTTGAGAATACTGTTGCCTTTCAAAGGGCATCAAGTTTCATTCAGTTGTTGCTGATGTTAAGATTAAGGGTTTCTAGCTAAAGAGCTGGTAAATGACTAGAACACTTACTTGTGTACCATTTTTTGGAGCATGACATGAGTCCTTCCATTGATGCTTACGTTTTAATTTGAGAGTCCATGCTCAGAATGTTGTACCTGATAGGAGCAGCAACTGGCATACTATTTTTGGTGGAGAAGGTTGCCTCTCAGAGGCTATCAATATCTACTCCATTGTTGCTATCCTTGAGTTTTGGGGGTCTAGTTAAGGAGGTTCTAATTAGTTAGAGCATGAACTTGTGTACTGTTTGTTAGAGATTGGTGCCTCCACAAAGGGTATCATCAGTCATTCCATTGCTGCTGACATTTAGATTTCAGGGTCCTAGTTTAGGACATTGTATCTGATAGAGCAGCAACCTTTTTAACATTTTTGTGGATACTTTTTCCTCTCAAAGGGTATCAAAATCCACTCCATTGTTGCTATCCTTGAGATTTAGACAACTAGCTAGTGGGTTTTAATTAAGTAGAGCATTAACTTGTGTTCCATTGCTGCTGACATTTAGATTTCAGGGTCCTAGTTTAGGACATTGTATCTGATAGGAGCAGCAACCTTTGTAACATTTTTGTGGATACTTTTTCCTCTCAAAGGGTATCAAAATCCACTCCATTGTTGCTATCCTTGAGATTTAGACAACTAGCTAGTGGGTTTTAATTAAGTAGAGCATTAACTTGTGTTCCATTGCTGCTGACATTTAGATTTCAGGGTCCTAGTTTAGGACATTGTACCTGATAGGAGCAGCAACTGGCATACTATTTTTGGTGGAGAAGGTTGCCTCTCAGAGGCTATCAATATCTACTTCATCGTTGCTATCCTTGCGTTTTGGGGGTCTAGTTAAGGAGGTTCTAATTAGTTAGAGGATGAACTTGTGTACTGTTTGTTACAGATTGGTGCCTCCACAAAGGGTATCATCAGTCATTCCATTGCTGCTGACATTTAGATTTCAGGGTCCTAGTTTAGGACATTGTATCTGATAGGAGCAGCAACCTTTGTAACATTTTTGTGGATACTTTTTCCTCTCAAAGGGTATCAAAATCCACTCCATTGTTGCTATCCTTGAGATTTCGACAACTAGCTAGTGGGTTTTAATTAGATAATTAACTTGTGTACCCTCTGTTAAAGACTGATGCCTCCACAAAGGGTATCATGAGTCATTCCATTGCTTCAGACATTAAGAAGCAATCTCATGATGTGTGTCTCATAGGAGCAGCAACTAATGTACCATTTTTGAGAATACTGTTGCCTTTCAAAGGGCATCAAGTTTCATTCAGTTGTTGCTGACGTTAAGATTAAGGGTTTCTAGCTAAAGATCTGGTAAATGACTAGAACACTTACTTGTGTACCATTTTTTGGAGCATGACATGAGTCCTTCCATTTATGCTTACGTTTTAATTTGAGAGTCCAAGCTCAGAATGTTGTACCTGATAGGAGCAGCAACTGGCATACTATTTTTGGTGGAGAAGGTTTCCTCTCAGAGGCTATCAATATCTACTTCATCGTTGCTATCCTTGAGTTTTTGGGGTCTAGTTAAGGAGGTTCTAATTAGTTAGAGGATGAACTTGTGTACTGTTTGTTAGAGATTGGTGCCTCCACAAAGGGTATCATCAGTCATTCCATTGCTGCTGACATTTAGATTTCAGGGTCCTAGTTTAGGACATTGTATCTGATAGGAGCAGCAACCTTTGTAACATTTTTGTGGATACTTTTTCCTCTCAAAAGGTATCAAAATCCACTCCATTGTTGCTATCCTTGAGATTTAGACAACTAGCTAGTGGGTTTTAATTAATTAGAGCATTAACTTGTGTTCCATTGCTGCTGACATTTAGAATTCAGGGTCCTAGTTTAGGACATTGTATCTGATAGGAGCAGCAACCTTTGTAACATTTTTGTGGATACTTTTTCCTCTCAAAGGGTATCAAAATCCACTCCATTGTTGCTATCCTTGAGATTTCGACAACTAGCTAGTGGGTTTTAATTAGAGCATTAACTTGTGTACCCTATGTTAAAGACTGATGCCTCCACAAAGGGTATCATGAGTCATTCCATTGCTTCTGACATTAAGAAGCAATCTCAAGATGTGTGTCTCATCTGATAGGAGCAGCAACTACTGTACCATTTTTGAGAATACTGTTGCCTTTCAAAGGGCATCAAGTTTCATTCAGTTGTTGCTGATGTTAAGATTAAGGGTTTCTAGCTAAAGAGCTGGTAAATGACTAGAACACTTACTTGTGTACCATTTTTAGCAGCATGACATGAGTCCTTCCATTTATGCTTACGTTTTAATTTGAGAGTCCAAGCTCAGAATGTTGTACCTGATAGGAGCAGCAACTGGCATACTATTTTTGGTGGAGAAGGTTGCCTCTCAGAGGCTATCAATATCTACTTCATCGTTGCTATCTTTGAGTTTTGGGGGTCTAATTAGTTAGAGGATGAACTGGTGTACTGTTTGTTAGAGATTGGTGCCTCCACAAAGGGTATCATCAGTCATTCCATTGCTGCTGACATTTAGATTTCAGGGTCCTAGTTTAGGACATTGTATCTGATAGGAGCAGCAACCTTTGTAACATTTTTGTGGATACTTTTTCCTCTCAAAAGGTATCAAAATCCACTCCATTGTTGCTATCCTTGAGATTTAGACAACTAGCTAGTGGGTTTTAATTAATTAGAGCATTAACTTGTGTTCCATTGCTGCTGACATTTAGAATTCAGGGTCCTAGTTTAGGACATTGTATCTGATAGGAGCAGCAACCTTTGTAACATTTTTGTGGATACTTTTTCCTCTCAAAGGGTATCAAAATCCACTCCATTGTTGCTATCCTTGAGATTTCGACAACTAGCTAGTGGGTTTTAATTAGAGCATTAACTTGTGTACCCTATGTTAAAGACTGATGCCTCCACAAAGGGTATCATGAGTCATTCCATTGCTTCTGACATTAAGAAGCAATCTCAAGGTGTGTGTCTCATAGGAGCAGCAACTACTGTACCATTTTTGAGAATACTGTTGCCTTTCAAAGGGCATCAAGTTTCATTCAGTTGTTGCTGATGTTAAGATTAAGGGTTTCTAGCTAAAGAGCTGGTAAATGACTAGAACACTTACTTGTGTACCATTTTTTGGAGCATGACATGAGTCCTTCCATTGATGCTTACGTTTTAATTTGAGAGTCCATGCTCAGAATGTTGTACCTGATAGGAGCAGCAACTGGCATACTATTTTTGGTGGAGAAGGTTGCCTCTCAGAGGCTATCAATATCTACTCCATTGTTGCTATCCTTGAGTTTTGGGGGTCTAGTTAAGGAGGTTCTAATTAGTTAGAGCATGAACTTGTGTACTGTTTGTTAGAGATTGGTGCCTCCACAAAGGGTATCATCAGTCATTCCATTGCTGCTGACATTTAGATTTCAGGGTCCTAGTTTAGGACATTGTATCTGATAGAGCAGCAACCTTTTTAACATTTTTGTGGATACTTTTTCCTCTCAAAGGGTATCAAAATCCACTCCATTGTTGCTATCCTTGAGATTTAGACAACTAGCTAGTGGGTTTTAATTAAGTAGAGCATTAACTTGTGTTCCATTGCTGCTGACATTTAGATTTCAGGGTCCTAGTTTAGGACATTGTATCTGATAGGAGCAGCAACCTTTGTAACATTTTTGTGGATACTTTTTCCTCTCAAAGGGTATCAAAATCCACTCCATTGTTGCTATCCTTGAGATTTAGACAACTAGCTAGTGGGTTTTAATTAAGTAGAGCATTAACTTGTGTTCCATTGCTGCTGACATTTAGATTTCAGGGTCCTAGTTTAGGACATTGTACCTGATAGGAGCAGCAACTGGCATACTATTTTTGGTGGAGAAGGTTGCCTCTCAGAGGCTATCAATATCTACTTCATCGTTGCTATCCTTGCGTTTTGGGGGTCTAGTTAAGGAGGTTCTAATTAGTTAGAGGATGAACTTGTGTACTGTTTGTTACAGATTGGTGCCTCCACAAAGGGTATCATCAGTCATTCCATTGCTGCTGACATTTAGATTTCAGGGTCCTAGTTTAGGACATTGTATCTGATAGGAGCAGCAACCTTTGTAACATTTTTGTGGATACTTTTTCCTCTCAAAGGGTATCAAAATCCACTCCATTGTTGCTATCCTTGAGATTTCGACAACTAGCTAGTGGGTTTTAATTAGAGCATTAACTTGTGTACCCTATGTTAAAGACTGATGCCTCCACAAAGGGTATCATGAGTCATTCCATTGCTTCTGACATTAAGAAGCAATCTCAAGGTGTGTGTCTCATAGGAGCAGCAACTACTGTACCATTTTTGAGAATACTGTTGCCTTTCAAAGGGCATCAAGTTTCATTCAGTTGTTGCTGATGTTAAGATTAAGGGTTTCTAGCTAAAGAGCTGGTAAATGACTAGAACACTTACTTGTGTACCATTTTTTGGAGCATGACATGAGTCCTTCCATTGATGCTTACGTTTTAATTTGAGAGTCCATGCTCAGAATGTTGTACCTGATAGGAGCAGCAACTGGCATACTATTTTTGGTGGAGAAGGTTGCCTCTCAGAGGCTATCAATATCTACTCCATTGTTGCTATCCTTGAGTTTTGGGGGTCTAGTTAAGGAGGTTCTAATTAGTTAGAGCATGAACTTGTGTACTGTTTGTTAGAGATTGGTGCCTCCACAAAGGGTATCATCAGTCATTCCATTGCTGCTGACATTTAGATTTCAGGGTCCTAGTTTAGGACATTGTATCTGATAGAGCAGCAACCTTTTTAACATTTTTGTGGATACTTTTTCCTCTCAAAGGGTATCAAAATCCACTCCATTGTTGCTATCCTTGAGATTTAGACAACTAGCTAGTGGGTTTTAATTAAGTAGAGCATTAACTTGTGTTCCATTGCTGCTGACATTTAGATTTCAGGGTCCTAGTTTAGGACATTGTATCTGATAGGAGCAGCAACCTTTGTAACATTTTTGTGGATACTTTTTCCTCTCAAAGGGTATCAAAATCCACTCCATTGTTGCTATCCTTGAGATTTAGACAACTAGCTAGTGGGTTTTAATTAAGTAGAGCATTAACTTGTGTTCCATTGCTGCTGACATTTAGATTTCAGGGTCCTAGTTTAGGACATTGTACCTGATAGGAGCAGCAACTGGCATACTATTTTTGGTGGAGAAGGTTGCCTCTCAGAGGCTATCAATATCTACTTCATCGTTGCTATCCTTGCGTTTTGGGGGTCTAGTTAAGGAGGTTCTAATTAGTTAGAGGATGAACTTGTGTACTGTTTGTTACAGATTGGTGCCTCCACAAAGGGTATCATCAGTCATTCCATTGCTGCTGACATTTAGATTTCAGGGTCCTAGTTTAGGACATTGTATCTGATAGGAGCAGCAACCTTTGTAACATTTTTGTGGATACTTTTTCCTCTCAAAGGGTATCAAAATCCACTCCATTGTTGCTATCCTTGAGATTTCGACAACTAGCTAGTGGGTTTTAATTAGATAATTAACTTGTGTACCCTCTGTTAAAGACTGATGCCTCCACAAAGGGTATCATGAGTCATTCCATTGCTTCAGACATTAAGAAGCAATCTCATGATGTGTGTCTCATAGGAGCAGCAACTAATGTACCATTTTTGAGAATACTGTTGCCTTTCAAAGGGCATCAAGTTTCATTCAGTTGTTGCTGACGTTAAGATTAAGGGTTTCTAGCTAAAGATCTGGTAAATGACTAGAACACTTACTTGTGTACCATTTTTTGGAGCATGACATGAGTCCTTCCATTTATGCTTACGTTTTAATTTGAGAGTCCAAGCTCAGAATGTTGTACCTGATAGGAGCAGCAACTGGCATACTATTTTTGGTGGAGAAGGTTTCCTCTCAGAGGCTATCAATATCTACTTCATCGTTGCTATCCTTGAGTTTTTGGGGTCTAGTTAAGGAGGTTCTAATTAGTTAGAGGATGAACTTGTGTACTGTTTGTTAGAGATTGGTGCCTCCACAAAGGGTATCATCAGTCATTCCATTGCTGCTGACATTTAGATTTCAGGGTCCTAGTTTAGGACATTGTATCTGATAGGAGCAGCAACCTTTGTAACATTTTTGTGGATACTTTTTCCTCTCAAAAGGTATCAAAATCCACTCCATTGTTGCTATCCTTGAGATTTAGACAACTAGCTAGTGGGTTTTAATTAATTAGAGCATTAACTTGTGTTCCATTGCTGCTGACATTTAGAATTCAGGGTCCTAGTTTAGGACATTGTATCTGATAGGAGCAGCAACCTTTGTAACATTTTTGTGGATACTTTTTCCTCTCAAAGGGTATCAAAATCCACTCCATTGTTGCTATCCTTGAGATTTCGACAACTAGCTAGTGGGTTTTAATTAGAGCATTAACTTGTGTACCCTATGTTAAAGACTGATGCCTCCACAAAGGGTATCATGAGTCATTCCATTGCTTCTGACATTAAGAAGCAATCTCAAGATGTGTGTCTCATCTGATAGGAGCAGCAACTACTGTACCATTTTTGAGAATACTGTTGCCTTTCAAAGGGCATCAAGTTTCATTCAGTTGTTGCTGATGTTAAGATTAAGGGTTTCTAGCTAAAGAGCTGGTAAATGACTAGAACACTTACTTGTGTACCATTTTTAGCAGCATGACATGAGTCCTTCCATTTATGCTTACGTTTTAATTTGAGAGTCCAAGCTCAGAATGTTGTACCTGATAGGAGCAGCAACTGGCATACTATTTTTGGTGGAGAAGGTTGCCTCTCAGAGGCTATCAATATCTACTTCATCGTTGCTATCTTTGAGTTTTGGGGGTCTAATTAGTTAGAGGATGAACTGGTGTACTGTTTGTTAGAGATTGGTGCCTCCACAAAGGGTATCATCAGTCATTCCATTGCTGCTGACATTTAGATTTCAGGGTCCTAGTTTAGGACATTGTATCTGATAGGAGCAGCAACCTTTGTAACATTTTTGTGGATACTTTTTCCTCTCAAAAGGTATCAAAATCCACTCCATTGTTGCTATCCTTGAGATTTAGACAACTAGCTAGTGGGTTTTAATTAATTAGAGCATTAACTTGTGTTCCATTGCTGCTGACATTTAGAATTCAGGGTCCTAGTTTAGGACATTGTATCTGATAGGAGCAGCAACCTTTGTAACATTTTTGTGGATACTTTTTCCTCTCAAAGGGTATCAAAATCCACTCCATTGTTGCTATCCTTGAGATTTCGACAACTAGCTAGTGGGTTTTAATTAGAGCATTAACTTGTGTACCCTATGTTAAAGACTGATGCCTCCACAAAGGGTATCATGAGTCATTCCATTGCTTCTGACATTAAGAAGCAATCTCAAGGTGTGTGTCTCATAGGAGCAGCAACTACTGTACCATTTTTGAGAATACTGTTGCCTTTCAAAGGGCATCAAGTTTCATTCAGTTGTTGCTGATGTTAAGATTAAGGGTTTCTAGCTAAAGAGCTGGTAAATGACTAGAACACTTACTTGTGTACCATTTTTTGGAGCATGACATGAGTCCTTCCATTGATGCTTACGTTTTAATTTGAGAGTCCATGCTCAGAATGTTGTACCTGATAGGAGCAGCAACTGGCATACTATTTTTGGTGGAGAAGGTTGCCTCTCAGAGGCTATCAATATCTACTCCATTGTTGCTATCCTTGAGTTTTGGGGGTCTAGTTAAGGAGGTTCTAATTAGTTAGAGCATGAACTTGTGTACTGTTTGTTAGAGATTGGTGCCTCCACAAAGGGTATCATCAGTCATTCCATTGCTGCTGACATTTAGATTTCAGGGTCCTAGTTTAGGACATTGTATCTGATAGAGCAGCAACCTTTTTAACATTTTTGTGGATACTTTTTCCTCTCAAAGGGTATCAAAATCCACTCCATTGTTGCTATCCTTGAGATTTAGACAACTAGCTAGTGGGTTTTAATTAAGTAGAGCATTAACTTGTGTTCCATTGCTGCTGACATTTAGATTTCAGGGTCCTAGTTTAGGACATTGTATCTGATAGGAGCAGCAACCTTTGTAACATTTTTGTGGATACTTTTTCCTCTCAAAGGGTATCAAAATCCACTCCATTGTTGCTATCCTTGAGATTTAGACAACTAGCTAGTGGGTTTTAATTAAGTAGAGCATTAACTTGTGTTCCATTGCTGCTGACATTTAGATTTCAGGGTCCTAGTTTAGGACATTGTACCTGATAGGAGCAGCAACTGGCATACTATTTTTGGTGGAGAAGGTTGCCTCTCAGAGGCTATCAATATCTACTTCATCGTTGCTATCCTTGCGTTTTGGGGGTCTAGTTAAGGAGGTTCTAATTAGTTAGAGGATGAACTTGTGTACTGTTTGTTACAGATTGGTGCCTCCACAAAGGGTATCATCAGTCATTCCATTGCTGCTGACATTTAGATTTCAGGGTCCTAGTTTAGGACATTGTATCTGATAGGAGCAGCAACCTTTGTAACATTTTTGTGGATACTTTTTCCTCTCAAAGGGTATCAAAATCCACTCCATTGTTGCTATCCTTGAGATTTCGACAACTAGCTAGTGGGTTTTAATTAGAGCATTAACTTGTGTACCCTATGTTAAAGACTGATGCCTCCACAAAGGGTATCATGAGTCATTCCATTGCTTCAGACATTAAGAAGCAATCTCAAGATGTGTGTCTCATAGGAGCAGCAACTAATGTACCATTTTTGAGAATACTGTTGCCTTTCAAAGGGCATCAAGTTTCATTCAGTTGTTGCTGATGTTAAGATTAAGGGTTTCTAGCTAAAGAGCTGGTAAATGACTAGAACACTTACTTGTGTACCATGTTTTGGAGCATGACATGAGTCCTTCCATTGATGCTTACGTTTTAATTTGAGAGTCCAAGCTCAGAATGTTGTACCTGATAGGAGCAGCAACTGGCATACTATTTTTGGTGGAGAAGGTTGCCTCTCAGAGGCTATCAATATCTACTTCATCGTTGCTATCCTTGAGTTTTGGGGGTCTAGTTAAGGAGGTTCTAATTAGTTAGAGGATGAACTTGTGTACTGTTTGTTAGAGATTGGTGCCTCCACAAAGGGTATCATCAGTCATTCCATTGCTGCTGACATTTAGATTTCAGGGTCCTAGTTTAGGACATTGTATCTGATAGGAGCAGCAACCTTTGTAACATTTTTGTGGATACTTTTTCTTCTCAAAGGGTATCAAAATCCACTCCATTGTTGCTATCCTTGAGATTTAGACAACTAGCTAGTGGGTTTTAATTAAGTAGAGCATTAACTTGTGTTCCATTGCTGCTGACATTTAGATTTCAGGGTCCTAGTTTAGGACATTGTATCTGATAGGAGCAGCAACCTTTGTAACATTTTTGTGGATACTTTTTCCTCTCAAAGGGTATCAAAATCCACTCCATTGTTGCTATCCTTGAGATTTAGACAACTAGCTAGTGGGTTTTAATTAAGTAGAGCATTAACTTGTGTTCCATTGCTGCTGACATTTAGATTTCAGGGTCCTAGTTTAGGACATTGTATCTGATAGGAGCAGCAACCTTTGTAACATTTTTGTGGATACTTTTTCCTCTCAAAGGGTATCAAAATCCACTCCATTGTTGCTATCCTTGAGATTTAGACAACTAGCCAGTGGGTTTTAATTAATTAGAGCCTTAACTTGTGTACCCTATGTTAAAGACTGATGCCTCCACAAAGGGTATCATGAGTCATTCCATTGCTTCTGACATTAAGAAGCAATCTCAAGATGTGTGTCTCATAGGAGCAGCAACTACTGTACCATTTTTGAGAATACTGTTGCCTTTCAAAGGGCATCAAGTTTCATTCAGTTGTTGCTGATGTTAAGATTAAGGGTTTCTAGCTAAAGAGCTGGTAAATGACTAAAACACTTACTTGTGTACCATTTTTGGAGCATAACATGAGTCCTTCCATTTATGCTTACGTTTTAATTTGAGAGTCCAAGCTCAGAATGTTGTACCTGATAGGAGCAGCAACTGGCATACTATTTTTGGTGGAGAAGGCTGCCTCTCAGAGGCTATCAATTTCTACTCCATCATTGCTATCCTTGAGTTTTGGGGGTCTAGTTAAGGAGGTTCTAATTAGTTAGAGCATGAACTTGTGTATAGAGATTGGTGCCTCCACAAAGGGTATCATCAGTCATTCCATTGCTGCTGACATTTAGATTTCAGGGTCCTAGTTTAGGACATTGTATCTGATAGGAGCAGCAACCTTTGTAACATTTTTGTGGATACTTTTTCCTCTCAAAGGGTATCAAAATCCACTCCATTGTTGCTATCCTTGAGATTTAGACAACTAGCTAGTGGGTTTTAATTAGAGCATTAACTTGTGTACCCTATGTTAAAGACTGATGCCTCCACAAAGGGTATCATGAGTCATTCCATTGCTTCAGACATTAAGAAGCAATCTCAAGATGTGTGTCTCATAGGAGCAGCAACTGCTGTACCATTTTCAAAGGGCATCAAGTTTCATTCAGTTGTTGCTGATGTTAAGATTAAGGGTTTCTAGCTAAAGAGCTGGTAAATGACTAGAACACTTACTTGTGTACCATTTTTTGGAGCATGACATGAGTCCTTCCATTGATGCTTACGTTTTAATTTGAGAGTCCAAGCTCAGAATGTTGTACCTGATAGGAGCAGCAACTGGCATACTATTTTTGGTGGAGAAGGTTGCCTCTCAGAGGCTATCAATATCTACTTCATCGTTGCTATCCTTGAGTTTTGGGGGTCTAGTTAAGGAGGTTCTAATTACTTAGAGGATGAACTTGTGTACTGTTTGTTAGAGATTGGTGCCTCCACAAAGGGTATCATCAGTCATTCCATTGCTGCTGACATTTAGATTTCAGGGTCCTAGTTTAGGACATTGTATCTGATAGAGCAGCAACCTTTGTAACATTTTTGTGGATACTTTTTCCTCTCAAAGGGTATCAAAATCCACTCCATTGTTGCTATCCTTGAGATTTAGACAACTAGCTAGTGGGTTTTAATTAAGTAGAGCATTAACTTGTGTTCCATTGCTGCTGACATTTAGATTTCAGGGTCCTGGTTTAGGACATTGTATCTGATAGGAGCAGCAACCTTTGTAACATTTTTGAGAGATTGGCGGCTCCATAAAGGGTATCATAAGTTATTCCATTGCTTCCAACATTGAGATTTGATAGCTGTAGCAAATTAGGTTCTAATTGATAAATTAGAACTTGTATGTAGTTTATTAGAGACAAATGCCTCATCAAAAGGTGTCATGATTGATTCCATTGCTGCTAACCTTGCGATTTGAAGGTCTTACTTCAGGAGGATAAATCTGATATGAGTAGCAACTCTTGATTGTTTTTTTTGTAAGACTATTGCCGCTTTAAGACCTTGAGATTTATTGGTGTAGCTAATAGTAGGGTCCATTTAATTAGAGCATTAACTAAAGTACCATATGTTTAAGTATGGTGCCTCTGACAAGGGTATCAACATTGTTTGCTAACCTTGAGATTCAGGAGTCTAGCTAACAATGTTCTAATTAATTAGAGGATTGACTCATGTACCATTTTTTAAAGACTAGTGCCTCTGCCAAACATCCTTTCTATTTATGCTTACCTTGCAATTTGAGGGTTCTAGCTCAAGGAGGTTGTAGCTGATTAGATTGACATGTACCATTTGTGCCTCTGCAAAAGATCCATTCCATGGTTGCTGACCTTGTGAGTTGGTGGTTATGTCACAAGGTTGTAAATGATTATAACAGCAACATGTGTAGACAAATCTTTTGCAAAGGGTCTCAACATTTCTTCCATTATTGTTTCTTTTGGTGGGGGTGCAGATGGTAAGTAAGGGAACATAAACTTGTCAAATAATTCCATTCTGTTAAAACATAGATTGTAAGTTCCTGCGGGAACAGGCCCCTTTATTTCTCTTGTAGCTGTATGTCAATTGCTGTATTGTACTTGTCATTATCTGTAAAATTTTCAGCGCTGCCGAATCTAAAGTATAATAATAATAATAATTTGAAAGAAACACACTGTTAAAGGTAATTTTAATTGAAGAACAATTAAGGGCATTTTACATTTTCCTACTTAAGCCCAGAGGGAAGGGCAGTCCTTTTTGCCATGGTTCCCCAGAGGTTTCCTCCATAATGGGGGTTTTTCCTCTCCTGAGTGCTGAAGGATGACTCTTTGTGAGTCCAGATGTAGCCCTTATTTTGGCCATATTTCTCACTGTCATGTTGTCTCTTAACTTCCTAATGTTCTTATCCGGAAACTGCAAAATGTTTCTTATTCTGTTTAATTTTTCTAAATAAATGTGAATTTTCTAAATCTATATTGTCTAATGTTGGTTTTATTCGTCTCATTTACTCAATTTGTTTACATTAAAAAGGGAGGTTATTTTGTGTATTGAGATTTTGGAATCAGGTGATTTTGATCATTATGGGATTTAATTTATAGGATACAAAAATAATCAAGATAGTGTTTGAGAAAAACACAAATAAAACAGTTTTTGAGAAGACAAAGAGTAGAAGAGGTATGAGCAAAGTTTAGAAAAGGACATTGCCCTGCTGTATGCTTACCTGAGAAAGACAGCAGTCCTCTGGCTGTTGTAGAACTACAAAGCTCATAATCTCAGATGACCATATGCATGCTTCTCTTCCTTTAAGATACTGACTGAACTCAAGGAAATCATTGTCCCATGACAGCTGGAGAGCCACTATTTTTCTATCTATTTGCCATGTGCCACTTCTCACATTGTTTATTTCAGTTAACAATGAGTTATTAATCATAGTTATTAAACAGTAAAAACATCAATCATGTTCTATGTTATCGCACAAAAAGTGTGCCCAAAAACCTATATTGATGGTATAGAACCCACTGCAGGAGACTGTCTCGTTACCAAGGCAGTCTGTAGGAACCAATTAGCAACCACCTATGTCATTCAATCACTGTGATTGGCCGATAAATGTATACTGCATGGCACACTGTTTGTCTCTCTGCCTCCATATTCTGTCTTTTCTGAACACTATTTAGTGATACATTGAGTTCCACTGAGAATAAAGGGAACCTGATTACTGATAATTCTGTACAATGTTTTTTCATTGCACCCTGACTGATTTTATTCTAAGCACCATTGCTGCCACTCACAAGATGGCACTGCCAACTGAACAGCTAATGACTTCACAAGGGTCTGTCCATGTACTGAATTCAACCACACAGTCAATGGAGCCCAGCTCACTAATCACAAGTGATCCGTAAAATCATAATAATAATAATAAAATAGTTTAAAAAATGTGTAACATGTAAAAATAATTTGCCACGGATGTCAGCATCAGGAGAACCATCCAGTTTCACAAATCTTTTTTTTTTTTTTTTAAAGTCCAAATATACATGCAGATATGAGCAAGTCCTAAAATTAGCACTATATCTTCACAAACATTATCACATGGAAAGAGTTTTAAAAAATGGTGTTGTAAATGCCCATGGAGTGTGTAGTTTAAAAAAAAATATGATTTGATGGGGTAGATTGACTTGGCCAGGTTGAAAGATCTCCTAAAAATAGGACATGGCACATGTCTGGAATGCGCACTACTCCAAGCAGGCACGTGACTTATTTTTGCGGTAAGAGGGTCTAAATCACTATCTGTCTTCACTAGACTGGAAAATAATAATTAAATGCCCCGCTTACACACCTCCCACTCTGATATAAAGATAGGTAATGCTGCCACCAAACCTGGTTAAAACGCTCAACTTACTTTTTAATCTACTGTCCCCAAATAGTTTATATATCCAAACATGCAGATTAGCCAAGCATCTAAGAAGACTACGGATTATTAAATAACTCTCTTCAAGGCAAATGTGGTTCTTATACCAGACAAAGGCAGGAACTTAATAAATGAATGATTTATTATGAAATAAAAAATATTTACAGTACATACAAACAATTATATTAACAATTTAGTCACACCAAGCAGATAAAAATAAAAGGGAGAACAGTTAATAGAAATCCTACTTACAGAAGTACTTTATTCTATTCCCGGAGGAGCTTTTGGCAAGAATAATGGCGATTTATTGCAAAATTAGATCTTGGCCACCAAAATAAGGACACCTTAATATCGAAGTACAGGATACTTTATACCTGTTGACTGCAGGTCAGATGTCAGGGCTGCAGTCCGCAGAAGAATAGGAGGGGCTACGAGATTGGGCCACTTATTCGACACCTAGCAAAGGGTTTTTCTATCCAGTTACAGCATATAAAGGTTATATTTTTTCAGATCCAGAATTGTCAGAAATCCCTCTTTCCATAATGACCTTCCTTGGTCAGTCTGTGATCTAACACTGCAGACTTCAGTTTATCTATTAAATGATTGGAGGTAACCCAACCTTGTCTGATGTCATTCTGCTAGGAAAAATGTGGGCACCTCAAATATAAATATGAGGACCCCAGATCCCTAGATCTAGATTTAATCTGTTAAATATAACCTTTAGTAGAAAAGGGGCTGAGTTTGTAACGCCTTTGTTTGTTGGAGGGTTCTTTGCAGGGTCAAAACGGTGCCTTTCTGGCTAGGAGAGGTGTCACATTTCCCAACTTGGAATGGTTTAGGCAAAAGGACTCCCATAATAACACAAAGATACTAATGAATTGGAGTAAACCTCATTTACGGTTGATTGGGTTCACTCTACATCTTATTTAAACTCTGTTAACTCTCGCCACTCCACCCTCGTACCATTTCTGCCTGAAAGGGTAACCGCTCCATGTATCTACTACACACATATTGGCTAAACACTAGATTCACAATAAACTAAGTCTAATGGGCCTGGCAGCACAGACTGATGTTGAAATTCAAAAAAAAAATGCAAACCTTGTCAAGATGGCCTTTTACCTCCCAGACAACCCAACAAACCCCTATTCATGGGGGTATCACTGTACTCAGTGTTACTGAACACAAATTGGGCTGTTTTTTGACAGTAACATATACCAGGAGCTGTAAATTCATACCTAAATGTGTGTGGGGGGGGACACAAAAACTACTGCAAATGTTGAGAAAGGCTGGTGATAAAATGTGTGCATGGAAAGAAGGAAAATATCAGTATTTGAAATACCCTGGGGTGTTTAGTTTTCAAAAATATATAATATATGATATGTAATGTTTGTGGTATAATGTGTATACAATGTGTGTGGATGCACAAAATGACAAAGAAGGAAATTATAAACAGTAACACAGCAAAAACGTTAAAACAGCCTTTGCCCAAAAGTGTACAGTCAGCAATACAAAGGAAGGCTGATATTCAAACAACATAAAAGTTCCAAGAGGGCAAGGTAACGGGTCAAGCTGTACAAGCTTTGTTAAAGAGACGGGCATTCCTTTTCTTTTTGGATTTATGGGGTGGGGTGACTTGCACTTAAATTAGCCAAACAATGCCGGCTCTGTGGGGATAAGTGGTAAAAATTGCCTGGAACCTCATCTCAAACCGTCTTAATTATGGGTATCATATGCACATTGACAACTATTACTGAAGTGTCCCTTTACTCGGAAATATTTGTTTGGAACCGTGGCCTGTGGGACTGAACAAAAACAACTGCCTCCAAAGGTAAGCCACAGAGAAGTTGTAGGGTCTGCTGGAAAATAAAATAACATGTGGAAGGACAGTAGCTTTTACTGCCCCTCTCGCCCATCGTTGTATCGGAAGTTGCTTTCAAAACTACAACCCACAGTGCTATTTATTTGGTGATCACAAGGACCAACAATGACTCCCTAACAAGCCCGGGTTATCCAGTTGCAATTTGTTAGCTGCAATAAATTACCTGTACCTGAGCTTTACGTCTTTAATGTCAACAAAGTCCCTGGAATAAACATCTGCTGCCGATCTAAGAGATAGAATTACCCCAAAAACTTTGCCTGAAAAGTCCTCAGATATGCAATAAAGTCTCTATATTCCTCCTGTAACAAAATTTGGCAGTTTTCAAAATAATATAAAAAATATTTCAATAATTTCCATTATAATAATAATTTTCCAATAATATTCCATTTTCCAATAATTTAATTGTTGTGGTATCTTTACTCAACAATTGTACATCAGGTTTGTTATGTTTCCTTCTGCGTGATGATTATACCTAAAAATATGCAGATTTAAAATATAAAAGGTTTCCTGGACCTGAGAGCAAGTTGGCAACCCCAAAAAATAATCTATACACAAAGGTGGGGAACTGCTTCAATGAATGGTAATATAAACAATGGGCGGGGATAGCAAATTACCCATACCGCCATATCCCACTATTGTGTGACTGCCCGATGGATACGGGCGACCGTACACTCCAAAACTGTAATAACGTTACTCGCAGCCACACATATCCTGCTGATCTCTGCACAAATGTTATTTGGTGGCCTTCAAGTGCCAGAGCCAGTTGGTCATCCTCAGTCAAGACCTGTTTAGAGTCAGGTCCTTTAGTTTTTTAATCCCGCTCCCGCTGATTTTGTGACCATTACCGCCCGCTTCCACAATGTGCGCGTTCCACTCCCGCCCGCTCCCGCAACATATGTGTCCAATCCCACCCGCTCCCGCAACATATGTGTCCGATTCCGCCCGCTCCCGCAACATATGTGGTCAATCACACCCACCCCCTTACCTGTACTGCAGATTTGCTGTGCAGTCCCGCAAGGCTGCCTTCATGTTGCTCCCTTACAGCATCTCTTCTCTTGTTCCACCCAGGAGCTGAGCAGTCATGTGACATGGCGTAAAATCACGTGACTCCGCTGGCTTCCTTTTGCGGAACAAGAGAATAGATTTTGTGAGGGAGCAACGCGAAGGCAGCCTTGCGGGAGTGCGCAGGATTACTGAGACCCGCAGGTACAGTGTCTGACCGCCCGCAGCGCCCGAAAGACCACCCGAGTTTTTTGGTGGGTCCCGCAGAACCCGCATCCCAATGCAGTCCTCCACTTTAGTCTGCTGTTTGTAGTTATTCACCAACAGAAGGCTTGTCAGGAGAGTTGTGGTTTCAGCTCCTTGATTTCACGAACTTCCCTCTGATACATTGTGAAACGCCTTTATTTATGTAAATGTTTCTTTAATACCCCCCCTCTGTTTTCTATATTGAGCCCCTGTGTTATTTCCTGATAGATCCCTCAGTCTGCTCAATATTCAGCCCTAGGCTGTAGACGATTGTATAGAGTCTATATACAGGTACTCGGTATATTTCATAAGATATTGGAATACTTCAACAAGTTTGTTTAAGGTTTTATTCTGAAAACCCATGACCTTTAAGTAAAGATCAGTATATACATTGCAGACCATTTACAAACACACATGCAGAAGCGCATTAATAAGTATAATGGAGGTTTGTTAAATGCATGTTCCAGCAACATTGTATCACTTTTGTTCTTCTAATGCTTGTCTTTTTTCTTCTTTCCTCCCTGTAAGATATTTAGAAAGAAAAAGAAATACTTAACATCAGAAATTCATATAAATATAAATCACACAAAATAAGTGACAAGTGAGGTCTTAAAAGCTTTTGTTACTTTATATGTATTTCTATTTTAGCGTAATAAAGTGTATCAACTAGGGCTGCAACTAACGATTATTTTAATAATCGATTAGTTGGCCGATTATTTTTTCGATTAATCGATTAATCGGATAAAAAAAATGAATGTAAATTTTTCATTTATTTAAAATAATTTACTAAACAAATGATGTTAAATACAAACAGCAGAATAAAAAAACTTTGATAATACATTTCTTGTCTTTATTTCCCAACCAGCCCCCCAATATATGCACATTTGAGCCCAGGCTTGCTACGCTGCCTCCCAGACATGCCATGCTGCCCCCCCACATCCACTCCACGCTGCCTCCCACATATGCCACTCCACGCTGCCTCCCACATCTGCCACTCCACTCTACCCCCCACATGCCACTGTGCCTGATACGCCTTATACCCCCTGAAACACCACTCCATCCTCCCTAGACATGCCACCCTGCCCTTCCCTTCATATGCCACGCCATGCTGCCTCCCACATCTGCCACTCCACAATGCCTCCCACATATGCCACGCTGCCTCCCACATCTGCCACTCCACGCTGCCTCCCACATCGGCCACTGTGCCTGATACGCCTTATATCCCCTGATACCCCACTCCATCCTCCCCAGACATGCCACCCTGCCTCCCAGACATGCCACTTCTCTACCCCCAGATATGCCTTATACACCCTGATACACCACTCCGTCCTCCCCAGACATGCCACACTGCCCTCCCCACATATGCCTTATATACTGTATATGCCTTATACCCCCAGATATGTCACTTCACTGCCCCCAGGATTTAGATTCCCCTAAATTAACCCTAAACTCCCCATTAACCATAACTGCCCCTAAATTAACCCTTAACACCCCCTTAACCACAGCATCCCCTAAATTAACCCTAAAGACCCCATCAACCACAGCATCCCCTAAATTAACCCTAAACACACCATTAACCACAACTGCCTCAAATTAACCCCAAACACCCCATTAACCACAGCTGCTTCTAAATTAACCCTAAACACCCTATTAACATAACTGCCCCTAAATTAACCCTAAACACCCAATTAACCATAACTGCCCCTAAATTAACCCTAAACACCCCACTAACCATAACTGCCCCTAAATTAACCCCCACCTCCCCTAACTTTCAGTAGCCCAAATATATATATATATATATATATATACACATATACTTACAGTTAGATGAGTGTCACAGCCATGTGGTTCTGGCCTGGAGAAGGAAGGGGCGGGGCCAGTTGTCACAGTGATTACAGGGAGGGGGAGTAAGTAGGAGCTGCTGCTGTGAGACGGTGAGTCAGACTAAACGGATTATATAATGAGGGGGATTTTTCAGAGCGTTTGCTCTGAAAAAACCCTCATTTTATAATCGATAATAATCGATTCAACTAATCGATAATGAAATTCGTTGCCAACGAATTTCATTATCGATTATTATCGATTTTATCGATTAGTTGTTGCAGCCCTAGTATCAACTGACTAAAGGCTTCATTTTCTTTTGGAATAATACAGCTATATCATTTTTTTTCTTACTGCATGACTTTACTTCTATGTTGACCCAAATATTATGTCACGTTGCCGCTCCGTCATAGGAGTCCCGGCACATTGCGCAGACGTCCACCAGCTGACAGAGACAAGGATCCAGGTCCCCTGTAGCGCTGCAGGGATCTGGATCTTACTCTTATTTGAGGTTGGATTATAAAACAAGGGGTATTTTTCAGAGCATTTCCCTTTAATCGCTTTAATCTTATTTCCCATTAAGACATACTTGCCAGGGGCTGGTAATTGACTCTAAAAAATGAAAAATATACAATATACAAAAATCTTTATGTATTAGTTATTGGCAGGGCTGGATTAAGATCATCATGGGCCTGGTGCTGAGGATTTTGGTGGGCCTTTTTTATAGAAATAAAATCAATAGACAGAAGCTTAACTCCTCAGCATCCATGTGTACTGGATAAGATGACATCAGTGCTAGGCAGATAATATAGGATATAATCTAATGTGATGGGATTGGGAGTACATCAGTACACTAAAAAAGTCATCATACACAGGGTGCCTGAAGTCACTAATCAATTTTAATAAAATATGCAGATTGAAATAGAGTAAATAACACAATAACTTTACTTCTCCTCTCACTGATTTTTGGGCCTGGAAAGGTTTGTCCTTTGAAGTGATCTACAAAGGAGGGTGCTTTATCTCTGAAATGGTAAAAATTAAATAGTTAAATTTATTTCTACAGTGCCAGGAAACAGATGACCAAACACACACACCAGGACAGGCTCTGCCACATCAACAACCAAACATCAGGATGGGCTCTGCCACATTGACACCCAAAAACACACACACCAGGACATGTTCTGCCACACCGACAAACACACCAGGACAGGCTCTGCCACACCAACACCCAGACATATACACCAGGACAGGCTCTGGCACATCGACACCCAAACACACACACCAGGACAGGCTGTGCCACACTGACACACACAACCCAGGACAGGCTCTGCCACACCAACACCCAAACACACACACCAGGACATTGACACCCAAACACACACACACCAGGACAGGCTCTGCCGCACTGACACACACACCAGGACAGCCTCTTCCACATCGACACCCAAACACAGGAAAGGCTCTGCCAAACAAACACCCAAACACACACACACCTGGACAGGCTCTGTCACACATCTGGATGGGCTAAGCTACAACAATAAAAACAATGTTTTTTTCCCACAATTCTTTGTCGTTGACCCCCCTTTTGTGTTTTTGCCCCCAGCCAGCCCCTCCTTTTAGTATTGATTTAAGTAATGGCCCCAGCTGCCCCCTTGTGTATTGATGCCGCCAGCACAGATAAAATGATGCCCCATACAGCAGGTTTGGTCAGCAATATGTAAAAATTATATGTGTCCTGGAAAACAAGGCAAATTTGGTCACCCTAATGACCCCACACCCTTGTTGAATTTTCTAAAATGAGAAAATGTGTAAAAAAGTTACTTGGTGCCATTTAATGGAGTACAGGAGGAATGAGATTATTTACAAGTTCAATTATTGAAGGTAACATAAAGTTTTATTAGGCTGGTCAGTAAGAGCAAAATTTAAAGAAAACACTGTGATACTCCGCAGAAGTGGCCAGAATAGTAAAAGACAAGAAGCATTTAGTAAATACAAACAAAAGCAAAGTTAGGAAGACAGACAGATCTATAAGATTAGGCAGAAAGAAGAAAAGCATGTTATAAGAGCTGCCAGAGCACATGCAGAAGAGAGAATTGCTCTGTTAATAAAAAGTGCCACGGCTTCTTTGGTGGAGCACTGGAAGGTCATGTGATGCCTGCGCTCTGTCATAGAAGCCACTGGCTGCCAGAGAGAAGGATTCAAGTCCCCTGCAGCGCTGCGGGGAATATGGATCTTAGTCTTGTAGTCAGATCTCTATTTGAGGTTTGATTATAACGAATATAAGACGAGGGATATTTTTCAGACCATTTACTCTGAAAAAACTAGAGAAAATACGGTATTTACCTAATTTCTTCAATTTCTCCTTTCTTGTCATATTTACATGTTAATATAAAACAATTTATAAACACAAAATGCAGCTTTTAAATCATTATTTTATTTATTGAAGGTAAAGAGTTCATCAAAACCTTTTTTACTCATGTGAAAAAATAATTCCATTACTGGTTGCCATCCTTTGCGCAAAAAGTGCAATCAAACATTTGCAATAAATAGCAATATTATTATTAATATTGGTGACTCTTCTTGGCAGAGTTGTCTTAATTCAGCCACATTGGAAGGTTTTCGAGCATTACCTACGGATTTAAGTCAGGACTTTGACTTGGTAGCACCGAACCTTCATTTTGTTTATTTTGAGCCATTAAGAGGTGGACTTGCTTATGTGCTTCGGATCATGGTCCTGCTGCATAACCAACTGCGCTTGTGCTTTAGGTCACAAACTGATGACTGGACATTCTCCTTCAGGATTTTCTGGTAGAGAGCAAAATTCATGGCGTCATCAATTATGGGAAGTCGCCCAGGTCCTGAAACAGCAAAGCAGTCCCAGGCCAACACACTACCACCACCACCGTGTTAGACTGTTGGTATGATGTTATGGAATGCTGTGTTAAGATTTACTTCAGATTTACCAGGAAGCATGTCTTTCAAACAAATTCCACTTTAGACTCATCAGTCCACAGAATATTATCCCAAAAGTCTTGAGGATCATCAAGATGTATTTTGGCAAATGTCAGACAAGAGTTTGTGTTCTTTTTGTTCGTTTTCTCCATTTGTAGATAATGGCTCTCACAGTGCTTTGCTGGAGTCCCAGAGCCTTAGAAATTGCTTTCGGTGATTTCCAGACTGATAGATGTCAATGACTTTGTTTCTTCTTTGCTCTTGAGTTTCTTCAGATCGTGGCATCATGTGCTGCTTTCTGAGATCTTTAAGCCTACATCACTTTGCAAAAAACTTTCTATTTAATTGATATTTAGATTCAGCAGGGCTGGGAGTAATCATGTCTGGGGGTGTCTAGTGAAATTAAACCCAATTATCATTTAAATTTGGTTAATTAATTGATTCAATAAGTAAGGGGGCAATTACTTTTTCACATAGTGCCAGGTTGAGTAGGATAGCTTATTTTCCTCCCATACATAAAATCTTCATTTGAAAACTGCATTTTGTGTTTTACTGGAGTTGACTTTATTTAATATTAAAATTAGTTTGATGATCTGAAACATTTCAATGTGACAAATGTGCAAAAGCCAGAAAAAATGGGAAAGAGTGGAAATACTTTTTCACAGTACAATGTATATGTACGCATATTTATTTTTTACTACGTGTTTGTGCATCTATGTTACGCTTTACAGTATAATAAAAGGGGAGGTACAATAAGTGCAGTCATATAATATGTGACGTTGTCTAAAGACAAGGGTACGGTGAGTATTAGTCCCTGTCCCATCATTAGCTGTCCCACTGTGCCAGTCCCTCCACTAGCTCTGCATACCCTCTGAAACTAAATTTAAAATATGGCCCTTTACCTATAGCTTGCTCTGACTCTTTCTACTGGCTCACATTGTATTGATGACATCAGATGTATCTCAACATTTCAACATTTCAATCTTATGCCCCCTGAGCCAGAGGTAAGTTATGAATTTGGTTCCTACTGTTTGTGATTTTCGTATGTCTCCTGGTAAGGTAAACCTGCAGTATTTCAATGGCCATATCCCAATCATACCAAAACTTAACGTTACCTTCACATTCGCTATTGTGCCACATGAATCAATGGATGCAGCTTTTAGAGGAGCTATGAGGGTAGCGGCGTCTGGACTGGACGACTTCAAGTAATGAGAGACCTCGTCTAACAGCTCTTCAGGAGATGAAGGCCCCCGGAAAACCGAGATCTTCAAGCAGCTAAATGGAGGAAAATTTAGCCAGTGTTTAATATGTTGCGCCTACAACATAATTACATTGAATGTTACATGTGTCGATATTCAACGTACTCTACTCAATATACTTTTGTAACTAAATATACATACAGTTTTGAAATAATTCTTGAATCATAATAAATTATTATTAATTGTTGCTATGGCAATAGAATTGTTTAATTCCCAATGTATGTAGTCCATTATGGCTACGGTTCTCAATGCCAATGTAGAGTTCTTCTGTGTATGACCAGGCATGAAGGGTTTTTTTTGTGGCCCCTAGTGGGTGGGGGTCCAACCTACTTATACATTGCGGGTATTTTCTTACATTACATTGGGACCTACTTTCATTGGAGGACACCATATTTTCTGGAGTGACAGCTGGCATTCTCCTGGTCCAGGCAGGGCTGTAGCAAGGGTGAGGCGAGTGAGCCACTCGCCTTGGGCGCACCTGCGAGGGGGCGCACAGCTGCCCGATCAGAAGCTGCAGGTCTGCTTGGGGAGATCACGGACAGTAGCATTTCTATTTGGGAGAGGGCGACCAGAAAGGCCCCCTCCCCTGTGCCGGTCTTCAGGGGACTGCACGATTGTGCTCTCCCCATCCAGCCCTGCTCATCAGGCGCCCCCGTGGGCAGTGCGCACCCAGGCACCATCAGCACTGGTCTGGGGTGGAGGTGTCCGATGAGCACGGCTGGGTGGGGATATCACAATCCCCCTCAAACCGGCCCAACATTTGACAGACCTCACGCTCCCTATTCAGACCTCGTCTTCCGTTCTCCCTAACCACTATGCGACGGCAAATGATGCAGAGCTCCAGGATATGATGTCAAGCAGAGGCCTGGAGTGACAGACCTCGAGCTCCCACCACAGGATGGAAGATAGAAGATGATGGAAGATGAGAAAAGTAATAGATGGGAGAAAGGGCTGTGTATAGATGTGTGTTTGTAAGCTGGTGTGTGTGTGTGAGGGCTGTGTATATGTGTGTGTTTGTAAGCTGGTGTGTGTGTAAGTGCTGTGTATGTGTGTGTGTTTGTAACCTGGTGTGTGTGTATGGGCAGTGTGTGTGTATGTGTATGGGCAATATGTGTGTGTGTGTATGAGCAGTGTGTGTGTGTATGAGCAGTGTGTGTGTGGGCTGTGTGTGTGTGTGTATGGGCAGCATGTGTGTGTATGGGCAGCATGTGTGTGTCTGTGTGAATAGGCAGTGTGTGTGTGTGTGTATGGGCAGCGTGTGTGTGTGTATGGGCAGTGTAGGTATTTCTGTGTTTGTAAGCTGGTGTGTGTGTATATGTGTGTGTGTATATGTGTGTGTGTAAATGTAGGGGAGTGTGAGGGCAGTGTATGTGTATACACGTGTTAAAGGGCAGGTGTGTGTTTGTAAGCTGGTGTGTGTGCGTGTGTAAGGGCAGTGTAGGTATTTGTATGTTTGTAAGCTGGTGTATGTGTATATACATATTAATGGGCAGGTGTGTGTGTGTGAGGGCAGTCGCGTGTAAGGGCAGTGTATGTGTGTGTTTATGGGCAGTCGTGTGTAAGGGCAGTGTATGCATATATGTGTGTTTATGGGCAGTTGTGTATAAGGGCAGTGTATGCGTATATGCGTGATAATGAACAGGTGTGTGTAAAGGCAACGTGTATGTGTGTTTGTGTGTTTATGGACAGGTGTGTGTAAGGGCAGTGTAAATTAAACAACCTCTGTAAAAAAAATAAATAGCTGGGGGGTGCAATTTTTCATTGTTGCCTCGGGTGCAAAAGGGCCTAGCTCCGGCTCTTGGTCCAGGTGCCACAGAAGGGCACCATCTGTCACCCAGAAATGTGGAAGTAGGTCTGATCGCCCATACTACATGTAGCACTATATGTGTCTCATAGACAGAACCCAGTGACTCCCTCTTGGATGTTCGGGAAAGTGTCACCAGACTGCTTTGAAGTATTCAGTAGCTACCAACAGCACTCAGGTTAAAGATCTCGCTAATTACTTATCGTTAAATGCTGCTTATTACTCAAACCGTGTCATAAGCATTCAAACAAAGAAAAGGAATCCCAGCACTCCAAACAGCTTCCAGTCTCTAGGACACTTTATTAAGCGAAAACAAACAAAAGCAACGTTTCGGCCAAACAGGGCCTTTGTCAAGCTGTCATAAGCAGACACACAGCGTTCACAGGTGCTCCTCGATCCACCCAGAACTGGTTTACGTTCCTCCTACTCCACAGGTAGCTATGATTTTAGATAATCTGCTATTGGACAGAACATAAAAAAAACCTAACATGGCAAACATTCGTAAATCTAAATATGTCAGCGTCCGCAGAGCAGGGTGAGAGACAAGGAACGTTCCCTCTCTCACCCAAACGTCCAATTTTGCGCCAAAGAATGAATGAGCCCCATAATTCTTGTAAGAGCCTAGCTGGGAACTCTTAAGGTTTGACCCGGAGTCCGTGGTTTGTTGCCCAAATATCAGCGTCTCCGGATGAAGGAGTAAAATCTCCAGATCACACGGTCTGGAACTGACTCTGTCCTATTCTACACTGCTGTGATCATACATAAGACCCCTACTTGGTGCTTTTGATACCAGTATGTTATGGATGATATCCCTGCTTGAAAGCAGGTGACTCAGTTAAGCGCATCTTTAAAAAAAATGACAAGTCTTACAATTTGGCAAATCACTCCAAAGAATCTTCTTGACGTGCTATTAAAGGGTTAATACCTAAATAGTTGCAGTCAGCTGACTAAAGAAGATCTCCAAGGTATGCCTAACTGGCACTGATGTCACGTCTGATGGTTCAACTGACCTGAGGCTATCAGAGATGAGTCCAGTCTTGGACATGCGCCTCTACTTCCGTCATTCCCCCTCTCCATCTAAGAAGGTTCTGCACTTTAATGCATTCCTGGGCTCTGGGCAGACATTTCAACACCTGAAAGACCCTCTAAGCCCAGTCTAATGGTAGGAGGGCACAGATCAACCACCAGTACAAATATTTTAAGTAACAAAAAAGGTTTTTACGTTCCATTCTCAGGATGGCATCCTACATAGACACGTAACAGTGCGACGGCGGCAGGCACCTAACACGCTGCCACCAGCGTATGTATGATGGCGCTATATACAACAATAAATAATAATAATAATCATACAACAGGCCATTAAAATACAGAAACGCATTGATAATGATCACTGTCCACAATTTTACAGAAACTCAATATGCGCTGGCTATGGATGAGTTAATCCCGGTATATAATAGCAATGATCATATATAATGTGATATATGATCTACTCTTATATCATCATGAGGATCACATATAGACATTTAAATGCCCCCCATGGGACCTCCTACAGAAACTCACCCATCGCAACTCCTCTGGAGGCCACTTTTGCTGCCTCTTCGTGGTCCTGGAGTGAGAGCAAATCGCGCAGGTCGCTTCTCACCCTGTTCAGTCTGGTTTCGCTCTGCAGGCACTTCTCCAGCAAGTTGCATAAAAGGGTGTTACATTTCAGCTCCTGGGCACCCCTGGGCTTCAGCTTCTGCTTGCAAATGTGGCACCTGTCCACTGCTGGCCCCCGCAAGCACCTTTTGCAGAAAGAGTGGCCGCATCTTACAGTTACAGGGTCCCAGAGGGCCTGCTGGCAGGAGGGGCAGTTAAAGACATCCATGGGTCACAGGAGGGTAACACTCCACCCCGCTTGGCACGCAGCGGATCCGGACTCCGGCGGAGACAAAGTGGGAAGAAGAAGAAGCACAAAGAGCCCCTGACATAACATGTGCGGCAACATTACATAAAGTGTGTGCTCACGTGACTGGCAGGGGTGGCCTCCCATTGGCTGTCTCTGGGCTGCCCTCCCTTGTTGTGAAACAGCCCATGTTGTTGGTTTCATAAGGGCTGCGATGAGGAGGGGGGCAGGCGCAGGTGCAGGCTGTTAACATGTGTGTAGGGAACAGTGGCGACTCTAGAAACAATATTTAAGGGGGGCACACAAGATACCACAGTCAAACTGGGGGGGCATTAATAATTTCCACCATTAAATCATACCACTGAAAAAACACACACTGCTGATCTCAGCACTGAAGGTATATATCAAATAAACAGAATCAGACATACAAATCCTGTATTTGCAGGTATACAATAATAATATATGAAACGTAGCATCACAGGTATAGATCAACTGAATAAGACATATTAACCCTGTATTTCCAAGTACACAAAAATAATGTATGGAAACATAGCATAGCAGATATGGATCTACAGAATAACACAAAAACCCATCTTTGCAGGTAAATATCAATTGGAATTCACATAAAAACAGGGCATTAAAGGTATATTTAAAACCCCCTAAATTACAGGCATAGATCACAGGTTGCACACCCCAAAGCCAGCCCTGGCGTCCACACTGCCCACATAGAACCCGACTAGCACCCAGATAACACACAAAAGATTTGCAATCTTTGTCCCCAAACAGCCCAGCACAAGTCAACTTTGTCCCCAAACAGTCCGGCCAGTGCCATCTTTGTCCCATATACACCCTGCCTGTGCCATCTTGGTCCCCAAGGCTCAAACCTCCTGCTAGTGCCATCTTTGCCCTTCCACAATTATACATCTATGATACACAAACACTTTTACAGTCACTCACTAATTCACACTTTAATTCAGACAACTCATCCACACATTAACTCATGCTCTCCCTCATTCACTCAATGCATCCACACATTAACTCATGCTCTCCCTCATTCAGGCAACTCATCCACACATTAACTCATGCTCTCCCTCATTCAGGCAACTCATCCACACATTAACTCATGCTCTCCCTCATTCAGGCAACTCATCCACACATTAACTCATGCTCTCCCTCATTCAGACAATACATTCACATATTAACTCATGCTCTCTCTCATTCACTCAATGCATCCACACATTAATGCACACTCTTTACTTATATCTACCCCCTCTCCCTCCCTCATCACTTTTTAACCCCCTCCCGCATCCCTTTTTAACTCCCTCCCTTCCTCATCACTTTTTAACTCCCTCCCTCCCTCCCTTCCTCATCACTTTTTAACTCCCTCCCTCCCTCCCTCCCTTCCTCATCACTTTTTAACTCCCTCCCTCCCTCCCTTCCTCATCACTTTTTAACTCCCTCCCTCCCTCCCTTCCTCATCACTTTTTAACTCCCTCCCTCCCTCCCTTCCTCATCACTTTTTAACTCCCTCCCTCCCTTCCTCATCACTTTTTAACTCCCTCCCTCATCACTTTTTAACTCCCTCTCTCCCCCCTCTCACCTTGAAGTCCAGCGACGGGAGGACGATACTTCTGTCTTCCTGAACCGCTCGCTGGTGCCCGCTGCTTCAATGCTGAGCGCCGTAATATGACGTCATATTTCGGCGCCCAGCAGTGAAGCAGCGGGCACCAGCGAGCTGCTATTAAACGCTGTCTTCTTTTTTTTGATGCGGGGGAGAACGAGGGGCGCCGAGCGGTTGCTAGGCTCCCCCCTCTCTCCTCCGCATCAGTGTTTAAAAGCCGCTCGCTGGTGCCGGCATTTCATGCAGAGCGCCGCAAAATGCCGGCATATTGCGGCGCTCTGCATGAAATACCGGCACCGGGACGGGGGTAGAGGGCTCGTGTAGGAGAATGAGGGGCGCCGAGCGGTTGCTAGGCGCCCCTCTCTCTCCTCCGCATCAAAAAAAAAAAAAAAAAAATGCCGGTGAGCGGCATTTAAAAGCCGCTCACCGGCGCCCCCCTTGAGATGGCGCCCATGGCACGTGCCATGGCTGCCATACCCTATATACGCCTCTGCCTGCAACAATGCTGAACCCTTCTGATCTAGAAAGCCCCAGAGGCCAAAACGAACTGCATGACCGGGGCAAGCTAAAGTGAACAGCCTATCCTTAGAAACCATGTGGTGTAGTGGAGGAAGGGAATGGGCAACAGAAAGGTGCGGTACATATATATATATATATATATATATATATATATATATATATATAAATATATAAACTGGACGCCCTCCCCTTGTTCCTGGCGCGTCCCTCCCTCCCTGTTGTTTCGGTCATCTTGATGTATTTTGATAGGCGGTTTTTGTTTGTGTGGTTCCTGTTAATTAATGTTTTGGAGACGGTTCGTCAATAGTGAGGTGGAGGTACGCCTCAGTAAGTTGTATTGTTTTCCCTAGGGCAGGGTCCCTTTGATAACGTAATGTGATTTATGCCAGTCTGTCTGCCAATGTAGGCTTACGGCAGGCGGGAGTAATGTCGGCATTGGTTACAGTGGCTTGTTGCCATATGTTTTATGAATATTTTAAGGCGGTCTTATGACTAAACATTTACTGTTTTTACAAGGTGTATTGCTTGACAGATATAGCACCAAGCAGCGTTTGACGCGTATTAACATTTGAATACTGTTTTCTTAAACAAACTAATAAAGAGCTGTGGCCATACACTTTCCCACTAAATTTCGGTCTCCTGTGTGTTTTATTATTATTATGTGAACTCAAAAAGAGGTATGCGGATCAAGGATCCTGACAACGCTAGCAGCAGAGGGGGTTCCACATCCGAGGCTCGTCGAAGAGGGGATGCGCCTGGATCGCAGAAAATAACTGTGAGGGTGAAATCATATATTTTTCTTAAAGTTCCTTCTTGTACTGTTGGTGCCTCAGCTGAACAATGACACAATTTATATTCACCAGCATTTTCTGATTATGGTCCCCACATACATAGTTCTTCTTTGTTTAAGAGAGCCGCATCCATGCTTTACATATTACCCTATATTACATAGTTTAGGGCTTGGGGCTAGTGATTTTGTATACTATATACTATAATACGTATAGTGTTAGGACTAAGGTTCTTTTTAAAAATGTTGGTTTTTATTTATTTATTTCAGGCAATCCTTGTACGACGGTGTACCAGGTCTCACAGTGAGCGCTGTTAAACACGATTGGGCATGCAGGGAGCCAACAAAGCTGGCTTCTAACGACTGCGTGATCTCCCAAGATCAGCAAGTCAGGACGTACTGATATGTCCTAATGGGCTTCTTTAAGAAGAAAATGAAGAAAAAAAAGAATACTTCCCAAAATGTATGTTTAATGTAATAAATTAAAAAAATGCATGGAGCCCCTTTACCGGTTAGATTAAGGGTTAGTGTCCCTGCACTAGGACATTACATATTGATAAAGCCTGCATCCATAGGGCAGGGTGCCATGAGGTTGTGGGGGCAAATAAAGGTCAGTTTATCAATAGAAATAACGCAGAATAATGAAAATGTATCCAGCTTCTGTGTATATATAAGAATATGTTACTATACGTGAAAAAATGTTTACCTCTTCTGGGTATTTCCCTGTTTGCTGAAATAAGAAATAAAGCATGAGTTCATTACTTACTTCTCTACTCCCTCCTTTCCTGCGTTCTCTCCCACGTGTTTCACATTCCCAATATCTCGCCCTCTCTACACATATTCCATCCCTGGTTACTTCTCTCCTGTTCTTAAACTATAATCTCCCTCTTCCATTAATTGCTTTACCTTTACTTATTGTTGCTCTTCCTCTCTATCAGACGTGTAAAAATAAAGAGAGGCTTTTTCGAGAAGCTATATCCATAGAGAGAATTAATAACTGGCCTCTGTGTTTATATACAGACCATGTGGACTGAGATCTTCCCTCTAAATACTCACCACACAATCACTGCAGGCTCTTCTTCAACTAAAAATACAAAGCAATAAGTAACATGAATATGATATTTTTGGGTTCTTTTTTCATTCATCAACCACCTTGCTATTAGACGCCATCATATATTCATTCTGCCCAAGGAAACAAACAAACGCTGAGAACTCCTATCGTTTTTAATGAAAACCGATGACTTTACTGTGATCTGCAGACCATCCATAATAACTCAATATGTTCCCTGTCTGGTTTTTGAATAACAGTAGGGCTGCAACTAATGATTATTTTCATAACTGATTAGTTGGCCAATTATTTTTTTGGATTAATCAATTAAAAAAATAAATGTACATTTTTCATTTATGTAAAAAAACTGGATGTTAAAAACAAACGGCAGAATAAAAAAAAAACATTGATAAAAATGCATTTCTTGTTTTTATTTCCCAACCTGCCCCCCCCCCCAGTTATGCACATCTGAGCCCAGGCTTGCCACACTACCTCCCAGATGTCACATACCTCTAGATATGCCACATATCCCCAGATATGCCACACTGCCTCCCACATATGCCTTATATACCCTATATGACTTATATCCCCAGATATGCCACTGTGCCCCCTGATATGCCTTATACCCCAGTATGAATTATACCCCCAGATATGCCATAGTGCCCTCATAGATTCACAGACCCATTCACATCACACTGACACAATACTTTTATAAATAAGTACTGGGTTAATCTTCACTGCCCCCAGGATTTAGTTTCCCCTTAGTTTGCCGCCCTTTACATCTAACTGCAAATTGAGTTAACCTTATTAAATTAATTAAATTAACCCTCCATCATAAGCATTAAATTAATCCAAAAGAACCCATCAACCATAACTGCCCCTAATTTAACCCTAACTACCCCATCAACCATAGATGCCCCTAAGTTTACCTTGAAGATCCCATTAACCATAACTGCCCCTAAATTAACCCTAAACACCCCATCAGCCAGAACTGCCCCTAAATTAACCCTCAACACCCCATCAACCATAACTGACCCTAAATTAACAATCAACACCCCATTAACCATAACTGCCCCTAAATGAATCCTAAACACCCCATTAACCATTACTGCCCCAAATTAACCCTAAGCACCCCATCAGCCATAACTGCCCCTAAATTAACCCTCAACACCCCATCAACCATAACTGCCCCTAAATTAACCCTAAACACCCCATTAACCATAACGTCCCTAAATTAACCCTCAACACCCCATCAACCAAAACTGCCCCTAAATTAACCCTCAACACCCCATTAACCATAACTGCCCCTAAACACACCATTAACCATAACTGCCGCTAAATTAACCCTCAACACCCCATCAACCATAACTGCCCCTAAATTAACCCCTTAACACCCCATCAAGCATAATAATAACCACATATTAATGTTATACTCACAGTTAGATGAATGTCTGAGCCATGTGGACGCTATAGGAAATGGGCGCGACCAATCGACAGTGTTATTGCAGGGAGGGACTGGGAGGGGAAGGGGCGGGGCCAATTGTCAGAGTGACTGCAGGGAGGGACTGGTAAGTAGTAACTGCTCTGAGTCATTGAATGAAAAGGATTATAACGGATTATTTGCTCTGAAAAAACCCTCATTTTATAATCGATAAAAATCGATTCAATCGATAATGAATTTCGTTGGCAACGATTTTCATTAACGATCATTATCGACTTTATCGATTAGTTGTTGCAGCCCTAAATAACAGAAGCTACAATATGATGGGGTCTTGTGTATTACAGTAAAAAGTTACTTCAGAATGTACTTACATGACATCTGACTTCCCATCACCTGAAAAATGAAACAGACATAATATGTTAAATAATATTGTAAAAAAGCTTCCATGTCCACATTTATTCAGTTGTATATCATATCTATATATCCACAATATGTCTCGTTGAGCCGGGTTTGCTGGCGGACTCTGGGCAACCAGGACAGGAAATTCCCCCATGGTGGGAGAGGGAGGTGAAGCCCCTTATAATCCCTATTCTGATAATTAAACCCAATAAACATTGGTTACTGGGTCTTATTATAAATACCAGTTAACCAACATTTTACTGGCAGGGAGCTTACAACCTATTGCGTGTTTATCACCTGATCACCTATAGAAATACTTACTCACTATCTTCTCAACATGTTAAGAAGATGGAATAGCTAGTACTTTGTACATCTACATCTGAACTCCAGTGACAGCAGACTTAGTATGAATTAGCTTTAGGGCCACTATACCATTATGAAGGGTAACTTACATTTCTGAGCCTTAATACACCAACCCAAGGATCTTTACCAAATTAGTTTTAAAAAAAACAACATTTAATCATTTCCGGATGCTGTGGCAAAGCCTTTCAGCTTGTCCAGGATAATTTCTGACGACCCTAATTATAATACGACCCCCCAAAATCTGAATATTAATTTAGGAAAAAAGAAATAGCCTGAATATAAGATGACCCTATAGGAAAAAAGTTTTACTAGTAAATGTTAATTGTTTTTATTTCCTTTTATTTTCCAACCTGCCCCCCAGTTATGCAGATCTGCCCCCAGGCTTGCTACTCTGCCCCATATATATGCCACTGTGCCACATGATATGCATTTTAATCCTCTAAATGCCACTATGCCCCATGATATGCCTTTTGGCCCCCTATGTGCCACTGTGCCCCATGATAGGCCTTTTGACCCCCTATGTGCCACTCTGCCTCCAGAAATGCCTTATACCCCTATATGCCACTCTGGCATTTAGGGGGCATTTAGGGGGTTAAAAGGCATATTATGGGGCAGAGTGGCATATAGGGAGGTATAAGGCATTTCAGGAGGCAGAGTGGTGTATAGAGGGTTAAAAGGCATTTCTGGTGGCAGAGTGGCATAAAGGGGGTTAAAAAGCATATCAGAGCACTCTGCCTACAGTAATGCCTTATGTCCCCCCCATTTAGCCCCCCCTCCAAACTTACTGGTACTCCTGACTCCCCGGTGTGTAGCTGGGGCAGTGTGTAGATGTCTACACGATTCGCGTAGGCAACTTCCGCTGCAGCCGGAAGGAGGTGCGGTTAGCAGCGGGGGTTGTCTGCGTCCATCGCACAGACCTTCCCCGGCTGTCAGAAAGAATTCCCCGGTGAGGGGAACTCTGATCTCCGATCCCCGGTGAGGGGAACTCTGATCTCTCTGGACGCAGACAACCCCTGCTGCTAACCGCACCTCCTTCCGGCTGCAGCAGAATTGCCTATGCGAATCGTGTAGACTGACCAGGGATTCAGAAGCACCGGTAAGTTTGGGGGAGTGTTTTACCAGACAAGAGCATCCAGGTCCCCTGTAGCGCTGTGGGGGATCTGGAGCTTAGTCTCATAGTCAGGCCTATTTGAGGTCTGATTATAAGACAACCCCGATTATAAGACGAGGGGTATTTTGACGAGCATTGCTCTGAAGAAAACCTCGTCTCATAATCGAGCAAATACGGTACTTGGTTGATACAGAATTCCCGGCTCATCAAACGCAGAGAGGATTAACTGCCGACGAACCCCAAAGACCCCACATGGCTAAAGAGAACCCCTGAGATTTAACAGGTTAACTATTTGGTAAGTTTGAGCCCCGGTCTCAGGTGGCCTTGGAGGATCCAAGGATTACAGTGAAGGAAAAAATTATTTGATCCCCTGCTGATTGTGTACATTTGCCCACTGACAATGACATGATCAGTCTATAATTTTATTTGAACAGTGAGAGACTGAATAACAACAGTTTTGTTTGACAAATCAAACCTTCAGCTCCCTCCACAGATTTTCTATGGGATCTTAATGTGCTTCTTCTTGAGCCACTCCTTTGTTGCCTCGGCCATCTGTTTTGGGTCATTGTCATGCTGGAATACCCACCCACAAGCCATTTTCAATGCCTTGGCTGAGGGAAGGAGGTTCTCACCAAAGATTTGACAGTACATGGCCCTATCCATCGCCCCTTTGATGAGGTGAAGTTTTCCTGTCCCCTTAACAGAAAAACACCTCCAAAGCATAATGTTTCCTCCTCCATGGTTGACGATGGGGATGGTGTTCTTGGCGTCTAAGGCAGCATTCCTCCTCCAAACACGGCAAGTTGAGTTGATGCCAAATAGCTCACCACAACACTTTCAGCTAGTTCTCTTCTGAATCATTCAGATGTTCATTGGAAAACTTCAGACGGGCCTGTACATGTGTTTTCTTGAGCAAGGGGACCTTGCAGGCACTGCAGGATTTCAGTCCTTCACGGCGTAGCGTGTTACCAATTGTTTTCTCGGTGACTATGGTCCCAGCTGCCTTGAGATCATTGACAAGATACTCTCGTGTAGATTCCTCACCAGTCTCATGATTATTGAAACTCCACGAGGTAAGATCTTGCATGGAGCCCCAGACCGAGGGAGACAAAGTTATTTTGTGTTTCTTCCATTTGTGAATAATCGCAAAAACTGTTGTCACCTTCTCATCAAGCTGCTTGGTTATGGTCTTGTAGCCCATTCCAGCCTTGTGTAGGTCTACAGTCTTGTCCCTGACATCCTTGGACAGCTCTTTGGATCCTGGCCATTGTGGAGAGGTTGGAATCTGAATAATTGCTTATGTGGACATGTGACAAGATGAGCGCTCATAATCTCAGCTCATTACTTGTATAAAAGACACATGGGAGCCAGACATATTGCTGATTGATAGGGGATCAAATAGTTATTTAACTGATCAGAATACAAATCAATGTATAACTTATTAGAAGTGCGTTAGTCAGGATTTTTTGTTGTTATTCTGTCTCTCAATGTTCAAATAAACGTACCATTAAAATGTTACACTGATCATGTCTGTCAGTGGACAAAGGTACAAAATCAGCAGGGGATCAAATAATGTTTTCCTTCACTGTAGTGATGGGCTGAGTGGAAGCTTTAGTGATTACCATGCTTGTCCTATGTTTATACTGTATGTGTATTACCCACCTGATGATGTCAGTCATATGCTCCTCCGATTCCAACTTTAAGCACTGCTGGGTCTACCTGCAGGATACAGACAGTATGAGAGCATAACTAGGGGCATAACTAGAAGTCTCAGGGCCCCGGTGCGAGAATCTGTTACGGGGAAACCCTCCACCCCCAACCATCTCCCTACACCCAAACCTCTCCGTACCCTCCATTCTCACCATCTACCCTCTCCCTATTCCCCCTTCTCACCATCTACCCTCCCCTACCCCCAAATTTTTACTTGTCTTAAAGCATATACAAATATTTGGTCAATACCAATTAGTTACTGTTTAAGGAGACTCATGCTATCTTTCTTTATTAAAAAATACCTTTAGAACTTTTTTTTAATGTTTAAAACTGACATCAGTGATACAAATGGTATCATCTGTTTCTTTGATACCCCTACACCCAGGGGAGGGCTGGCAGCCTAAGGCCTGGGGGGCAAGTCTAGTCAAGTGGCCCATTGCGCCACCAAAGTGGCTGCGAGCGACCAAAAACGAAAAAAAAAAAAAACTTTTAAAATACTTTATTAACCCCTTCGCGACCTTTGCCGGTTCAGGACCGTCATGACAAGAAGGTCACTAAATGACCTTTGACGGTCCTGAACCGTCATAAAATTAAATAAGCTTCACGATCACTTTCTTCGCTTAAACGGCGTTACTGTAATGCCTCGATGTCGAGGCATTCAGTAACCGAGATCGGCATCGGGGGCCATGTCTGGCCCCTCCCCGGGGCGTCAACAGCCGCCATACATTGTACGCCCGTTTTAAAAGCGTTTAGGAGGCGATCAACGATGATTGTGTGAATTAATTATGTGAATGAAAGTGTGAATTGGTGAGTGACTGTAAAAGTGATAGATGTATAATTGATTTGTGGAACGGCAAAGATGGCACAAGCAGGATGTTTGAGCCTTGGGGACCAAGATGACACAGGCTGGGCTGTTTGGGGACAAAGTTGAGTCAGGCTGGGCTGTTCGGGGACAAAGATGGAAAGTCCTATGTGTGTAATCTGGGTGCTGGTCAGGTTCTATGTGGGAAGTGTGGATGCCAGGGCTGGCTTTGGGTTGTGCAACCTGTCATCTATGCCTGTAGTTTTATCTCTTGCTATGTTTCCATACATTATTATTGTATACCTGCAAATACGGGATTTGTATGTCTGATTCTATGCCTCCAGTGCTGAGCTCACATGTGAACAATAATAATAACAATATTAATATATATATGATTGCTAACAGCAATCACACTCCTATCATGCCCAGGCAACCAGTACATGCTAGAACCTGGATATGATAGGAGTGTGATTGCTGTTAGCAATCATATATATATTAATATTGATATTATTATTGCCAAGTCAGCTAGTACATGCTGGAATCTGGGTATGCCCGGGCATGTACATGTACACTTCTCTAGCACTCTGAACCGGGTGCCGTGAGGTGCCAGGAAGTGGTTTGTAGTTGCCATGACGATCTGGCACCCAGGGTTTGTCGAGTCCTATGTTAAGAAGTGCTTTGAACATCAGAAGCATTGTCCTAAAAAATCAATATGACATCACAGGGAGCTTTGAAAATCATCTTGTCTTACAAATAAATAAAGATCTACTGTCACTGATATGATACCAAACAGTTATTCACAAGTGACAATACCAAGTTTCTATAGCAACTAAAACAAATGTCAACTGTTGTGCAAGAAAGAATAATAAATCAATCAGGGCTATTGGTCTGTGCTGAATAGAACCGTATTTCTTGACATGTAACCCCTTCACGACAAAGTGGGTTTTGCACTTGGCCTTATGACTGGAGTATGTTTGACATTTTTGCTAGGTAAGATTGGCGTCATGACGTAGGAACGTACCTGCGGGCTCCCTCCCTTCCTTCTCCTCCTTCTTCTTTTCTCCTCTCCTTCCCTTCCCTCCGGAATCCGCTGAGGACTGAGGGTGATCGGGTACGGCATGGCGGTATGGCGCCGCGACACGCAGGCTGAGCACGCCGGCTGAGCACGCTACTCTTTTGGGGATATGATTCGATATAGCGGCTCAGCACAATACGGTTCGGTGACTTGGTGCGATTTGCCGGCTTAATACGGTGCGGCGGTTCAGTATGGTGGTTTAGTTCTACACAGCATTATACCGCATAGCACAGTATAACGATTCAGCGTTTCAGCGATTCAGCGTTTCAGCGTTTCAGTGATTCAACGATTCAGCGTTTCAGCGATTCAGCGATTTAGCGATTCAGCGATTCAGCGATTCAGCGATTCAGCGACTCAGCGACTCAGCGATTCAGCGACTCAGCGATTCAGCGATTCAGCGATTCACCGACTCAGCGACTCAGTGACCCAGTGACTCAGTGTTTTAGCGTTTTAGTGATTCTCTACAGCACGGCAGCAAGGCGTCTCAGCACGGTGGCTAAGCACGGCGGTTCAGCACAGTACAGAACGGTGCAGTCCGGTGGCTCTACACGCCAAAGTGGTTTAACACGGTACGCCGGCTCAATACAGCACGGTGGCCTATGAAATTACAATAGCAGGCTCAGTGTTACGGAATGATAACATCAGCAGGTATCAAGGCAGCCTGATTTAAGAGACTCTTGCACAAAGGTAATATATACCTAGTATTATATGCCGCATCCGTACATGGTTATATTGATAAGTGCTGGCGCTGAGCATTTTTATTAATAGTGACTGGAGCTTTAATGGCGGAATGAGTGTTGCCAATATTAAAAATCCTATCGCTAAACACTAGGGACAAGGTAAATACTAGGTATAAGGTTTGAAGAAGTCCTATCATAAAATACTAAGCTATATATTTATTAGGATTGGAGAAGTCTATATATTTGAAAGTAAGCGTTCAAAAAAAAAAAAAAAATGTCTCCTAAAAACCCAAACCGGAAGTCCGCTGGTATTAGTTCCCCTAAAGGGAATATTGCGGCAGCTAAAATCGATAAATTTTTGAGAGCTTCTCCTGTTATAACGAAAAGCCGGTCTGCCAAAAATGTGTCCCCAGTGGAAGGCAGAGAAGATATGGAGCGGTTAGGATCTATAACTCCGCAAGAAATGGGGGACTCCGGGGAGGAGTATGGACGCTCAATTGAACCTGGCCTTCTTGGTACCATTCTTAAAGAAGTGCAAAATTCTAATCAAGCTCTAGCACAGTTAAATTTGAAAGTGGAAAGTTTGTCTATTGAAGTCTCCCTTATTAGAGATGATTTAAACAAGATACGGGAAAGGTTGCTTAATCTTGAAACAATAGTTCCTTCCTTGGATAAAGGAATGGTTGAGATAAAGAACAGTACAACCTCCTTAAGTACGGATATGGACAAATTGAAAGATAAAATGAGAGATATGGAAGATAGATCTAGAAGGAATAATATTTGTATTTTGGGGTTACCAGAGGGAGCGGAGGGATTAGATCCCAGGATGTTTTGCCAAAAATGGATTGGTGAGACTTTTGGAGCACGAACACTTTCTTCTTTATTTTGTGTGGAAAGGGCACATAGGGTCCCGGCAAAAACCCCTCCACCGGGGGCCCCACCAAGGACTATGATAATCAGACTTTTAAATTCTTCTGATCATGATGCAATTCTTAGACGTGCTAGAGAAATTGGCACGATATTATACAACTCGGCAAAGATTGCCATGTACCCAGATTTTTCCAGGGGAACTCAAATGCAACGTGCGGCTTTCGCTGAAATTAAAAAACGGTTTAGAATAGCTAATATTCGTTACTCTTTGTTGTTTCCCACAAAGCTCCGAGTGCAATATAAGTCAGGCATTTTATTTTTTTCAAGCCCTCAGGAGGTGTCTATGTGGTTTGAAGGAGAAGGGTTGTAATGTCTAAATGGCTAATTATACTTAATTTCTTTGAGGAGTCAGGAGGGGGGGGAGTTATTGTGACGGTGTAAAGAGATACGTGTGGAAAATGGTCCAGCACGCATCACGAGAGGGGGGGTGGTATGTGATAGGGGGGAGGGTTATTGGTCTGCTGGGTTTTTTTTTTTTTTTCTCTTCCTCTTTCTGAATGCAAATTAAAATCTTATTTTGGAATGTGAGAGGAACTGGAGATTGTAGAAAGAGGGTAGCCATATTTGATCGTGTACAGAAACATCTCCCGGCTATTATTTGTTTAGATGAAACACATACGATAGGAGAGACACAAAGGAGGCTATCGAGAAGATGGGCTCAAACGGAATTTCATTCCTCCATTTCTAATTACTCGGCTGGAGTCTCTCTACTTTTCCATCGAAAGATTCCGTTAGTGATTAAGAACAAGATAATTGATGAGAGAGGTAGATTTATATTTGTACATCTAATTATCTATAACCAGGAGATGATTATGGCTTTCTTTTATGTTCCTCCCCCTTTCTCTCCACAGCCAATAAATAAATTAGTTCAATTCATTGGAGGTAAGGAACAGCTTCCACTATATTTGTTCGGGGACTTTAATTGTACACTAGACCCTGAGAAAGATGTAGTGCGAGTGGTCAATAAACAGCATACTAATTTGAATACTCAGACCCCATTAGCAAGAATGATTGAAGAATTGGGCTGGAATGATCCATGGCGGTTAATGAATCCTGTTACACAAAGATACTCATGTTATTCCGCCACGTATCAAACCGCATCTAGGATTGATTTGGTTCTGTGCAATGATTTGGGGATTAGGTTTATTCACAAAATTGTGTATGAATCGAGATCAATTTCAGACCACACACCACTAATAGTGGATTTGACATTGGGGGATGAGAAAAAGAATGAAGGGAAACTTTTTAGGTTTAACCCCCATTGGCTGACGCTACTTGAAACTAAAGAAAATAATATGCAGTTGTTAAAAGAGTTTTGGGAGAATAATAAAGCATCTGCTTCTTTATGCGTGGTTTGGGATGCATTAAAAGCATTCCTGCGGGGGTTGCTCCTCAGAGATGTGATTACAAAAAAAAGAAGCTTTTTCCAAAAAGAGAAGGATATAAGAGAGAAAGTAATTAGCAGTGAAATTAAATTTGCTAAAGATCCTTCAACGAATAATTATGATCAAATGAAAGATATACAAGACCAACTTGCAGCTCTGATGTTAGATAAGGCACAACATAAATTATTTTTTAGAGGTCAAAAGAACTTTCTTGAAGGGGGTCGGCCGGGGAAACTACTTGCAAATTTGGTAAGAGCTCAGAAAGATAAAAGTGATATCCTGGCAATTGAAGATAAAGATGGTAGGGTAGTAAATGACCCAAGTAAAGTGCAGGCCGTAATGGTTGATTTTTTCTCTAAGTTATATCAAGCAGACCCAGCGGCAAACGATCTAGATATAGCTACTTACTTAAGAAAGTGTGATTTACCCATGATCTCGCCCCAACAGAAGGTTCTATTAGAGAGGGATATTACGGTGGAGGAGATGAGGGAGGCCCTTCTTTCTTGTGCAGCTTCATCTGCCCCAGGAGGGGATGGACTCCCGTTCGGGGTCTACCAGGAATATGCGGGAATCCTTTTACCTATTTTATGTTTAGTTTTTTCAGAAGGTTTGAAAGGAAAGCAGCTACCAAGGTCTATGATGGAAGCAATAATTATACTTATTCCTAAAAAAGATAAAAATCCAGTAAAAGTAGAATCATACCGGCCGATATCCCTCATTAACACGGATGCGAAAATCCTAGCTAAAGTGTTGGCCAGAAGATTAGCAATTTGTGTGCCTGCTTTGATTGGAGAAGATCAGACGGGCTTTGTACCAGGAAGGTTATTACATTCTAACCTGGAAAGAGTGTTTGCCAATCTTCAGCTAGGTGCGAACCTTCCCAACTCCATTCTGTCTTTAGATGCCATGAAGGCATTTGACAGGGTGGAGTGGCGTTTTTTATGGCATACGTTAACAGCTTTTGGATTTGGGGAAACCTTTTTAAGTTGGGTACAACTTTTGTATAGTTCTCCAGTAGCTAGGATTCATTTAAATGGTAAGCTCTCGGATATCTTTTTGTTAAGTCGAGGAACCCGTCAGGGGTGTCTACTTTCGCCCCTTTTATTTATTTTATACATTGAACCATTAGCTGCAAGTATTAGGAAAAACCATGAAATAAGAGGTTTTGGTTTAAAAGGTAGTGAAGAAAAGCTCTTATTATATGCGGATGATTTACTATTTTTTTTAGAAGATACTGAAAAAGTGCTCCCAATAGTGATAGATTGAATCTTTTGGCAGATTGTCAGGACTTAAAATTAATTGGGACAAATCAACACTTCTCCCGTTAAACTCAGTAGGTACCCCCAAGGTAGGAGGTGTTAAGATCTTGAAGCAGGGGGACTCTTTGGAGTATTTGGGGATTAAAATCTCGAATAAAGTCGACTTCTTTATTAAGCAGAACCTTACCCCATTAGGTTATAAGATACAAAAAAAGGTGGGGATCTGGACAAAACTCCCGTTGTCACTGGCAGATAGGGTGAGTCTGGTGAAGATGATTGTTCTCCCGCAGGTTTTGTTTGTCTTGTCTGCCTCACCAGTGTGGATCCCGGATAAATGGTTTAAAGGTCTAGAAGCTGTACTCAGTAAATTATTGTGGGGAAGAGGCAGAGTGCACATGAAATATGCCAAGCTCACCTCACTGGAGGGTGAGGGGGGTTGGGCATAACCCCACTTCAAATTATATTTCCTGGCAAAGAAAATCCAGAATTTGAAATTCAATGGATATGGGGGATTAATCCAGTTTTTCTTAGAAATAACTGGAAATTCTAACCCCATGGAAATATTAGAAGCAGGTTTACAGTTGGAAAAGAAATTGGATAATACCTCTTTGGTGAAGTTATATAGAAAAGTGTGGCAGGAAACCAAATGTATCTGTAAAATCAAGGGTAGTTTACCCCAAACACAAATATGGTATAACTCAAAATTTATGGAGTTTCACAAAGGGTTAGGGAGTGATTTTTGGATTAATAAAGGGATTAGTTTTGCTGGACAGTTGTTCTCTGCTGGGTATATTAAGGATTTTGAGGAGCTCAAATTTGAATATGAGTTGCAAAATGGACACAAATTTTGGTATAATCAATTAGCTCATGCATATAATTGCACGGAAAATAAGAAGATTTTTGAGGTTGAGACACATGAGCTTTTTGAGTTTTTGCAGATAAGATCTATTGGGAAGAAGACACTTAACACTATTTATAAAATACTTTTAAGAGAAATGGATATAGGCTTCAGAGGCAAGATTAAAAAGAAATGGGAGGAAGAGATTGGTGCCATTGATGAGGCCTCTTGGAACCGTATCCTTAAGAACACAGGGTGTTGCACCGTTAATAAACAATATCAATTTACACAACTTAAAATTATTTATCGTTTATATTATTCTCCGCACCAGTTATGGAAGATTAAATGTAGGGATAAGTCAGATTGCCCCAGATGTGGGGTCCTTAATGCAGGTTTAATTCACTTATGGTGGAAATGTAATAAGATTCATAAATTTTGGGATGATATATTTTTGTTTGTGAAAAGTAAATTTAGTTGTAATCTTGAAATGGATCCAAAGGTTTTGATTTTAGGTGATGTGGAAGAATTTGGTAGGCTAAACAATTTGTTTAAGAAAATCTTCTTCTTAGGGAGATTATTGATTCTTAGGAAATGGTTCGACAAAGGAGTACCCGTATTGACCCAGTGGTTAAATATGATTGAACAAATTAAAAAATATGAACATTATAGAAGTGCTGAATCAAAAAAGAAAAAAAAGGAGTTCCAACTCACATGGGGTTTATGGTAATAAATTTTTATTCTTATTTTTATTATACTTTTTAATATTTATTTATTTATTTTTATTTTTATTTTTATTTTTTTTCCTTTCCTAGCAGACTTCGGGGGGGTAAGAAAGAGAATAGCATTCTACAGGCATAAGTGTCACAATATTGTGAACGAAATTAATAAAAAAAAAAAAGTATATAACTGAGCTAAATTGAGAATGTGTTGCAGACATTTGTGAAGATATAAAGACCAGCAAGGCTGTTTTTTATTTTAATTATTTTATTTAAAATTCTAGAAAGCAAAAAAATGCATTCTCAGTCTTAATTTAGTAGTCTATGAAAAAGTCTATAATTTCTCATTTACACAGAGATTGTTAAAGTATAAATAAAGATATAAGATGTTTAAAAAAAAAACCAGACGTTTAAAAAAAAGACATTTTTGCTAGGTGGTAGTTCAACTACACTTTTCCTGTTTTTCATTTTGTGTACCCACACATTATTTATTGTTTTTTTAATATTTTTTTACATTGTCCTCTGCAGTCCACAGACCAAAGAAGCCAATTTGTACCTTGTTTGTAGCTGTTATCAGCTAGTATACAAATGGCCCAAAACGTAAGCACACTCAGGGATTGATGGTTTATTCACAAAAATCAATGTTTCAGTCACTCACAGGAGACAGTGTATGTGTCATTAATTTAGCATTAACAAAATATTAAGTCTCAACAAGAAAAATATAAACGAAGAAAAAAAGACACATTTTCAATTTTACTTGCAACTACAGTAAGAGTCCAAAGTATATAACTTGTACTGATTTCAAGAATGCCTCATTTATTTTGGATTGTAATTTGTTTAATTATTGATGAATGCTGATCTGTTTTGCAGGCTGAAGAAAAGGCAGATGCCTTGAACAAGGAGTTACTGATGACTAAACAGAAACTGATTGATGCAGAAGAGGAGAAGAGACGATTGGAAGAAGAATCTGCTCAGGTTGGTTGTAGTAACACAGTAGAGTGTATGATTGAAGAGATGTGTTGAATCCAAGCAGTGTATAATGTATACTGTGCTATTCAAGTGCACTAACGTCACACAGTACAGTATTTATCTTAATCATAGAATTAATTAATTTGCACTTTGTATTAATGCACTTATACTCCAGCATATAAGTGTCATTTCTGACACCCAGCTTTATTGCTTGACAGTGAATATTTGCATTTTTCTGCAGCTGAAGGAAATGTGTCGCAGGGAGCTTGATAAAGCAGAGTCAGAAATAAAGAAAAACAGCTCTATCATTGGAGACTACAAACAGGTACAAAAACTACAGAAAGCTTGCGTCTGTCCTCACTAACAATATTACATTGGATGTATTTAACAACTTTATATGTACCTCTGTGTGTGTGTGTGTGTGTTACATCCATGCACTTATTTACTTAGATCTTATTTTATGGAAGTGCTTAAACCTGTGCTGTCACTAATTCTTGTATTTCTGTCTAGTGTGAGTTAAAACATGTTTCAATATTTGTACACGACTACCCTTTTCTTTGTAATAGCTTTGCATTAAGTAATATAGGGGGGCGTGCATCCCACAGGCAGAATAATTGGCCAGAGGTCAATCATTACATCCGGCTAAATGCCGTATATGTTTGCACTCTTAATGTGAAACTGCTTATAAGATACTTACATATTTTAATTTGCATTATAAACTATAAATTTCTGCAGCTCATATGTCTTCTTTATAAAAAATACTACCTATTTTAAATACAAAGCTGTATGCTAATTTTATAATTACCGTATTTGCTCGATTATAAGACAAGGTTCTTTTCAGAGCAGATGCTCTGAAAAATACCCCTAGTCTTATATTCAAGGTCATCCTATAATTCGACCTTAAATAGAGGTCTTAATATAAGACTAAGATCCAGATCCCCCGCAGCGCTGCAGGGGACCTGGATCCTCCTCTCTGGTAACCTCCGCTGCTGCCGGCACTTCCTCTGGGCCTTCTATGACAGAGCACTGGCGGGACATGACCTTCCAGTGCTTCATCATAGAAGTGCCGGCAGCAGCAAAGGTTCTCTGCGCACATTGCGCAGACGTTCACCGGCTGCCAGAGAGGAGGATCCTCCGCAGAGCTGCAGGGGACCTGGATCCTCCTCCCTGGCAGCCGGTAAAAGTCTGAACAGTGCCCTGCCGGGGCTTCTGTGACTGAGCACCGGCATGACCTTCCGGTGCTCAGTCACAGAAGCCCCTGCAGAACTAACTGGCAGCAGAGGTTGTCTACACGCATCACGCAGACGTCCACCGGCTGCCCCCACTAAACACCAGGGAGTCTGAAACACGGGGGACAAGCCTAGGGATGCATTGGTAAGACAGGGGGAGGGGGCTGGGTGGCATATGGGTGGGGTATAAGGCATTTCTGGGGGGCAGAGTGGCATATAGGGGGTATAAGGTATAACAGGGGGCCTGAGATTGGCAAATAAAAGGAAATAAAAACACAAAAAATAAACATTTTCTCAATCATAGTTTTTATTAAATATGAAAAAAATATTTACATTAGTTAAAACTTTTTACTTATAGGGTAGTCTTATATTCAGAATTTTCTATTTTTCCTAAATTAATATTCATATTTTGTAGGACTGCAACAACTAATCGATAAAATCGATAATAATCGCTAATGAAATTCGTTGCCAACGAATTTCATTATCGATTAGTTGAATCGATTATTATCGATTATAAAATGAGGGTTTTTTCAGAGCAAACACTCTGAAAATACCCCTCATTATATAATCCGTTTAGTCTGACTCACAGCAGCAGCTCCTACTTACCAGTCCCTCCCTGTAATCACTGTGACAACTGGCCCCGCCCCCTTCCTTCTCCCAGAAGGCCAGAACCACATGGCTGTGACACTCATCTAACTGTAAGTATAAAATTAATATTTGGGCTGCTGAAAGTTAGGGGAGGTGGGGGTTAATTTAGGGGCAGCTATGGTTAATGGGGTGTTTAGGGTTAATTTAGGGGCAGTTATGGTTAATGGGGTGTTTAGGGGCGGCTATGGTAAATGGGGTATTCAGGGGTAATTTAGGGGCAGCTATGGTTAATGGAGTGTTTAGGGTTAATTTAGGAGCAGCTGTGGTTAATGGGGTGTTTAGGGTTAATTTAGGGGCTGTTGTGGTTGACAGGGTCTTTAGGGTTAATTTAGGGGATGCTGTGGTTAATGGGGTGTTTAGGGTTAATTTAGGGGCAGTTACGGTTAATGGGGTGTTTTGTTTTGATGGGGTATTTAGAGTTAATTTAGGGGTAGTTATGGTTAATGGGGTGTTTAGGGTTAATTTAATGATGAGGACTAAGGGTTAATTTGATTAATTTAATAAAGTTAACTTAAGGTGCAGTTAGAGATAAAGGGGGGGCAAACTAAGGGGAATCTAAATCCTGGGGGCCGTAAAGATTAACCCAGTACATATTTAAAAAAGTATGGTGTCAGTGTGATGCGAACGGGTCTGTGACTCTATGAGGGGACTATGAGATATGTGGGAGGCAGCGTGGAGTGGTATATGTGGGAGGCAGCGTTGAGTGGTATATGTGGGAGGCAGCGTTGAGTGGTATATGTGGGAGGCAGCGTGGAGTGGTATATGTGGGAGGCAGCGTGGAGTGGCATGTGTGGGAAGCAGCGTGGTATATGTGGGAGGCAGCGTGGAGTGGCATATGTGGGAGGCAGCGTGGAGTGGCATATGTGGGAGGCAGCGTGGAGTGGCATGTGTGGGAGGCAGCGTGGTATATGTGGGAGGCAGCGTGGAGTGGTATATGTGGGAGGCAGCGTGGCATGTGTGGGAGGCAGCGTGGAATGGTATATGTGGGAGGCAGCGTGGAGTGGCATATGTGGGAGGCAGCGTGGAATGGTATATGTGGGAGGCAGCGTGGAGTGGTATATGTGGGAGGCAGCGTGGAGTGGCATATGTGGGAGGCAGCGTGGAATGGCATATGTGGGAGGCAGCGTGGAGTGGTATATGTGGGAGGCAGCGTGGAGTGGTATATGTGGGAGGCAGCGTGGAGTGGTAAATGTGGGAGGCAGCGTGGAGTGGCATATGTGGGAGGCAGCGTGGCAAATGTGGGAGGCAGCGTGGCATATGTGGGAGGCAGCGTGGCATGTCGGGGAGGCAGCATGGCAAGCCTGGGCTCAAATGTGCATAAATTGGGGGGGCTGGTTGGGAAATACAGACAAGAAATGCATTTTATCAAAGTTTTTTTTATTCTGCTGTTTGTATTTAACATCATTTCTTTATTAAATTATTTTAAATAAATGAAAAATTTACATTCATTTTTTTAATCGATTAATCGACAAAATAATTGGCCAACTAATCGATTATGAAAATAATCGTTAGTTGCAGCCCTAATATTTTGGGGCAGTCATCTTATAATCATGGTCGTCTTAAAATCGAGCAAATGCGGTAAGTCCTCGCAAGACAGAAATGTGGTTTTCTAAAGATGACAAGTATGTTTTACAATGCCAAGTAGTATATATATAAGAAATTAAAGTGGAGTTTGTTATATGTACATCAGTGACATTCTTTTAAAATCAGGATTTGTTGAACAATGCACTCTACAGTACATGCTCCTCTATTTTTGTAGAAATATGTCATAATGCAGGGGTGTCCAAGTTTTTTCTGCAGTGGGCCACTTCATCAGAATTGTATACGTGCGCGGGCCGCACTCATTTTTCACTGTGACAAAAAATATGGCCTTTAATAAAATATGCAGATTAAAATAAAGTAAAATGACACAAAACCTTTACTCTTCCTCTCACTGATTTCTGGGCCTAGAAAGTTTTGCGACTACAAATTCAGGATTCCCTAGATTTATTCTAGGGATGAACTAAAATGAAAATTCTGGACCAAAACATTCAGGGTTCACTTAGCCAAAACCGAAAATGGCCCCCACCTTTAAAAATAATAATAAAAACTCACATTTTTAATAAAAGTAGGTAACACACAACTGGACAAAATTAGCAATATGACTTGGCAACCAGTAAATGCTGGCAACCCAGGCAACCAGTAAATGCTGGTACCTAGGCATGATGGGACTGTGCTCGCTGTGATTGCTGTTAGCAATCACACTCCTATCATGCCAAGTCAGCCAGTACATGCTGGTACAGGGTGGCTGTAAGTGATGTGCAGACCCCATACTGCTGGCAGCATCACTACACAAGGGGGGCAGCTAGCTAGGTTTCAGCATGTACAAGTCAGCCAGTACATGCTGAAACCTGGCTAGCTGCCCCCCTTGTGCACTTACACATCCATCCAGTAAATGCTGAAACCTAGGCATGATGGGACTGTGATTGCTGCCTTCTCTGCTAAAGCACAGAGGAAGTAGGATGTCACGTGAACTCCACGTGATTGCTGTTAGCAATCACACTCCTATCATGCCAAGTCAGACAATACACGCTGGTACAGGGTGGCTGTAAGTGATGTGCAGACCCCATACTGCTGGCAGCATCAATACACAAGGGGGGCAGCTAGCCAGGTTTCAGCATGTACTGGCTGACTTGGCATGATAGGAGTGTGATTGCTAACAGCAATCACAGTCCCATCATGCCTAGGTTCCAGCACTTACACATCCATCCAGTAAATGCTGGAACCTAGGCATTATGGGACCGTGATTGCTGTTAGCAATCACACTCCTATCATGCCAAGTCAGCCAGTACATGCTGGTACAGGGTGGCTGTAAGTGCAGACCCCATACTGCTGGCAGCATCAATACACAAGGGGGGCAGCTGGCCAGGTTTTTAGCATGTACTGGCTGACTTGGCATGATAGGAGTGTGATTGCTAACAGCAATCACAGTCCCATCATGCCTAAGGTTCCAGCACTTACACATCCATGCTATCACACACACACACACTCATTTATTCATATAATCATTCATTCACAGATTCATTCCCTCAATCACACACACTCATTCAAACTCCCTCCCCATCCCTTACCTGCACGGCAGCTCCTCGATGCCGCTTACAGACTTCAGCAGGGGGCGCGGCCTCCCTCTGCCTTCTCTGCTAAAGCACAGAGGAAGTAGGATGTCACGTGAACTCCACTTCCTCTGTGCAGTCCAGAAGACCCTCCCACAAGTAAGTAGCAGGGGTTGAGGTGCGGCTCGCGTAAGATCGGTTGCCCTGGCTGCCGATCTTACGCGGGCCGCACCTCGAGGTCTCGCGGGCCGCATTTGGCCCGCGGGCCGCATGTTGGACGCCCCTGTCATAATGTATAATAAACTCAAAGCTAAAACTCCAAGGCAGACTCCTATTTTAGTAAACAAACCCCGATTTCTGATAATTTAAATTCCATATTTGCAGAGGCGTATATAGGGTATGGCAGCCATGGCACGTGCCATGGGCACCATCTCAAGGGGGGCGCCGGTGAGCGGCTTTTAAATGCCGCTCACCGGCATTTTTTTTATTTTTTTTGATGCGGAGGAGAGAGAGGGGCGCCTAGCAACCACTCGGCGCCCCTCATTCTCCTCCACGAGCCCTCTACCCCCGTCCCGGTGCCGGCATTTCATGCAGAACGCCGCAATATGCCGGCATTTTGCGGCGCTCTGCATGAAATGCCGGCACCAGCGAGCGGCTTTTAAACACTGATGCGGAGGAGAGAGAGGGGCGCCTAGCAACCGCTCGGCGCCCCTCGTTCTCCCCCGCATCAAAAAAAAGAAGACATCGTTTAATAGCCGCTCGCTGGTGCCCGCTGCTTCACTGCTGGGCGCCGAAATATGACGTCATATTACGGCGCTCAGCAGTGAAGCAGCGGGCACCAGCGAGCGGTTCAGGAAGACAGAAGTATCGTCCTCCCGTCGCTGGACTTCAAGGTGAGAGGGGGGAGAGAGGGAGTTAAAAAGTGATGAGGAAGGGAGGGAGGGAGTTAAAAAGTGATGAGGGAGGGAGGGAGTTAAAAAGTGATGTGATGAGGGAGGGGGTTAAAAAGTGATGAGGGAGGGAGAGGGGGTAGATATAAGTAAAGAGTGTGCATTAATGTGTGGATGCATTGAGTGAATGAGAGAGAGAGCATGAGTTAATGTGTGGATGAGTTGCCTGAATGAGGGAGAGCATGAGTTAATGTGTGGATGCATTGAGTGAATGAGGGAGAGCATGAGTTAATGTGTGGATGAGTTGTCTGAATTAAAGTGTGAATTAGTGAGTGACTGTAAAAGTGTTTGTGTATCATAGATGTATAATTGTGGAAGGGCAAAGATGGCACTAGCAGGAGGTTTGAGCCTTGGGGACCAAGATGGCACAGGCAGGGTGTATATGGGACAAAGATGGCACTGGCCGGACTGTTTGGGGACAAAGTTGACTTGTGCTGGGCTATTTGGGGACAAAGATTGCAAATCTTATGTGTGTTATCTGGGTGCTAGTCGGGTTCTATGTGGGCAGTGTGGACGCCAGGGCTGGCTTTGGGGTGTGCAACCTGTGATCTATGCCTGTAATTTAGGGGGTTTTAAATATACCTTTAATACCCTGTTTTTATGTGAATTCCAATTGATCTTTACCTGCAAAGATGGGTTTTTGTGTTATTCTGTAGATCCATATCTGCTATGCTATGTTTCCATACATTATTTTTGTGTACTTGCAAATACAGGGTTAATATGTCTTATTCAGTTGATCTATACCTGCGATGCTACGTTTCATATATTATTATTGTATACCTGCAAATACAGGACTTGTATGTCTGATTCTGTTTATTTGATATATACCTTCAGTGCTGAGATCACAAGTGAATTTCAATTGATCTGGGTTTGTGTGTTGATCTATACCCGCTATCGGCAGCAGGGACTAATATATATATATGGGCAGCAGGGTCTAGTAAATGGGTTTTAGATATTTGGACAGGGGTGCAATTTCAGTGCTTGCCATAGGCGCTATTTTCAGTAGATACGCCTCTGCTCACACATCATTTAACAAACAGCAGCGAACACACGCATATCAGCAAAATACATACATGCAAACCAGCAACATACACACACACACACACACACACACACACACATATATATATATATATAAATATATATATATATATATATATATATATATATATATATATATACACACAGATATACACACATACACTCCAAACAAAGTATACACGATTGTTTAATTTTATGGAGCCATCTCGATTGGATGCATTTCTTGACTGTTTGGTGAAAGTCTGGTAGGAAGTCTCACCTTTGTGGAGATAATCTTTCTATTCTCTATAGTTTATTGTTAACTGTATTGCAATGTAATGCTTTTTCTGCCTCCCCTTTTTCCCCTTGCTTTGTATTTTTATGTTTCAATTTTATTTATATATCATTGACTTTTTAACACATTTATTGTGAAAAATGCTGAAGGATCTGTTTCATGCAACAATTTATTTTTTATTTTTTATTATATGGAGAATGATTGAAGGGAAAAGCTTTGTGTTTCACTAAAAGTCCTGGCCAAGTTGGTGACTTGCGTTGCGGAAACTCAGGAGATAATTTATATTTGATTGCAATATATGTGATTTTAGTGCTAAGCTACATTTAAATTATAGAGATAGTGGGTCTCCAAAATACATAAAAACCTGAATAATGTACAGAAAAGGCTTAATATGTCCATAAATACATTTAACAATGTATACAAAATATAGCCCTTTTTCTACATTAGCTTCCCCTCCCTGCTAGAGTTGTGATGCTAGGCAGTGAAGTCATAATGCAGACTCTCAACATCAGTGAGCTAACAGTAATCTTTCTCTCACACATCACCGGAAAATAACAAACAGTTACACACCCAAATCAGCAGCAGACATACACACACATCAGCATGGAAACTTACAATACTATTATCTATCTATCTATCTATCTATCTATCTATCTATCTATCTATCTATCTATCTATATATATATGACACATACGCTCAATGGAAAGTATACATGATTGATTCATTTTATGGAGCCGTCTTGACTGGATGCATTTCTTGACTGGTGAATGTCTGGTAGGAAGTCTCACATATTTGGATATATCTTTCTATTCTCTATTGTTTATTTCAGACTGTATTTACATTCTGCTTTCCCTACTTACTGTTTTAATTGCTTTTTTTCACCCTTTCTATTTTCATGTTTCTGTTATATGTATGTATATATCATTGACTTTTTTAACACATTTAATGTGGAAAATGATAAATAATTTTTAATTTGTCAGAATTTGTGCCAAATTAAGACAATTTGCTCATAATTTTCCATTCTAGCCAAGCTCCAATCCCAAAAGCTTAATTTCTTTATTTTTGGTATTGACAATATGACCAAATTCAAAACTTTAGATAAAATTTGCCGAAAGTTTCTTATTTAAGTTCTAGTCTTCCATTAGGGTGCAAAAATATCTTATATTTAAAATGTCTGATTTTGCTTAACTCTTTCATGACCAATGGAATTTGTTTATATAATATTAGATATATTTGAAAGTAAGTGGAAAGATTGTGTTATCCTGGTAGTTGGTGGCCTGCATTGGGAAGCCCACGGGGACAAGTTATATTTGAATGAAATTTATTATACTTTAGTGTTAAGCTACATTTAAATGATTGAACTGAGCAAATTTTATTTTTTATTTTGCTGTGTAGGATGCCAAATTCCATAAAAAGCTGGTTAAGGCTAGGTTTCCACTTGGGTTTTTGTCCGGCGTTTTTTTAGCCTTTCTGTGGAAATTGCTTTTTTTGACCTTAGGCAGTTTTTCCATCCTTTACAAGTTAGACGTTTCACCCAGCTAAAAGGGATTAGGATAAATGGCAAGTATCTGCCCTCTCCTGATGTCATTTACTTGGTAGACCCTTTTGTCTCTTTTCTGTGGTTTGTAAGGCATGCTTTATTTCGAATGTCTGCTCCTCTGGGAAGATTGGCCCCAAATGATGGTGCAAATTGTTTGCTGTTGCTTTTGGCACGCAGGATCCAGTTGATGCGTCGGGTATGTTTGTAATGGCATGTTTGTTCCAAATGGTGTAAAATTCAATATGAACCAGTCCAGGACTTTGTTTTGTGTGAAACTGTTTGTTTTCAGCCTATTTCTCGTAGGACACACAGATACTGGGTCCATCCTCTGCATTGTAACTGTGGAAAAAACGCCATAAAAAACGCCAAGACAATAAACCCACATGGCTTTTTCATGGCGTTTTTTCTCTCCCATAGACTTCTATTGGAGAAAAACGCCATGATTTCGTTGCAAAAAACGCCAGAGTGTGAACATGCTGCGATTTTGAAAAACTGCCACAGAGCCCAAAAAAGCAGAAAAACGCCAAAGAGGACTGAAAAAACGCCAAACAGAAAAACGCCAAGTGGAAATGCCATTTTGCGATTTCCTATTGAAGAACAGCTAACATCTGGCTGCAGCCGTTTTTCACTAAAAAAACGCCAGGTGGCGCTATTGGCGTTTTTATGGGCGTTTTTAGCAAAAAAAAAAACAAGTGGAAATCTAGCCTAATGTGGACAAAAATCCACTTATTGTCTCTGATTTTTACTTAAAACATTGTAAAAAACATGTGGCCTTTTTATCCACATTAATCAGCTTTCTCATTCATTTTTAGTTTTCTTCTCAGAAAGAGCTAAAAATGCTTTTCATTTTAGGTAATAAGAGAGTTTTGATAAGTATTAATTGAAGGCTTTTGATTAATGTTTGGATACGTGTTTATACAACCTAGCAAAAATATGTATAGAGTTTGAAAAATATGTGAAAATTATTGGAATTGTATGCAAAAAAATTTCTTTTAGGTATTGATTTAAGTTTAGGTAAGGAGCTGCAGCAGACCATCTTCTCCATGGTGTAACATTTTGCCGGTCAATGGCAAGAAAGCACTTCCAATTAAAACTAGTGTTTTCTGCACATGCACATAGAAGGGTCTATACAAAGGAAAGATTTTGCAACTTTACAATTATAAACGTAATATGTTTTTGCCTAGAGCAGTTTTGACATATAAAGCGATTAAATGACTGATCACGGAAGGGGCAGTTAACAAAGAACAAGCCACTATAACAAACATATAGACAGAAATGTATTGTGTAACACTTGGAGGACCAGCATTGCAGGAACCCGATAGAGAGAAAGTTTCCAGACAGTTGGATTTCGAACTGTCGTGGTTCCTGATAATAGCGCTCAGTACTATAGACCCTTAGGACCGCAGGATAGACAGATAGAAAGAATCACCTGAAGGGTAAGACCAGAGACCTTACATGAAATTATTACTCATAGCCTGAAGAGACACAGACAGGTGGACAGGTGCAGTTAGAGAAGGGTGCTTGTCTTACTTTGTCTGTAAAGGCTTGAGTTTTTAAATGCAAAAAAGATTCCCTGGTGAGTGCCTGTTAGCGATGGCAGATGTAACAATTGGCAGATCCAGAGACTTATCACGGAGGTGACAGTTACACTAACACACACAGACACTCACACTAACATATACCAAGATACTAACACAAACACCTAGACACAAACACGTATAGTGTAACACTTGCAGGACCAGCATTGCAGCAACCTGATAGAGAGAAAGTTTCAAGACAGGTGGATTTAGACGTGTTTTGGTTCCTGGTAATAGCAATCAGTACTATAGACCCTTAGGACCGCAGGATAGTCAGAGACAAAGAATCACCTGAAGGGTAAGGACAGAGACCTTACATGAAATTATCACTCATAGCCTGAAGAGACACAGACAGGTGGACAGGTGCAGTTAGAACCCTGTAAGGAGGGTGCTTGTCTTACTTTGTCTGTAAAGGCTTGAGTTTTAAATGCAAAAATTCCCTGTTGAGTGCCCGTTAGCGATGGCTGACGTGGCAATAGGCAGATTCAGAGACTGATTGCGGAAAGGGATGTTACACTAACACACAGACACTCACACTAACACAGACCAAGCACAAACACCTAGACAAAAATTCATATAGTGTAACATTTGGAGGACCAGCGTTGAAGAAACCTGATAGCCAGTAAATTTCAAGACAGGTGGATTTGGACCTGACATGGTTCCTGGTAATAGCAATCAGTACTATAGACCCATAGACCCTTAGGACCGCAGGATAGTCAGACAAAGAATCACCTGAAGGGTAAGGCCAGAGACCTTACATGAAATTATCACTCATAGCCTGAAGAGACACAAACAGGTGGACAGGTGCAGTTAGAGAAGGGTGCTTGTCTTACTTTGTCTGTAAAGGCTTGAGTTTTTAAATGCAAAAAAGATTCCATGGGTGAGTGCCTGTCGGGATGTCACACTAACACAGACCAAGCCACAAACACTTGGACAAAAATTTCTGAAGTGTAACATTTGGAGGACCAGCGTTGAAGGAACCCGATAGCCAGTAAATTTCAAGACAGGTGGATTTAGACCTGTTTTGGTTCCTGATAATAGCGCTCAATACTATACACCCTTAAGCCCGCAGGATAGTCAGAGACAAAGAATCACCTGAAGGGTAAGGCCAGAGACCTTACATGAAATTATCACTCATAGCCTGAAGAGACACGGACAAGTAGACAGGTGCAGTTAGAACCCTGTAAAGAGGGTGCTTGTCTTACTTTGTCTGTAAAGGCTTGAGTTTTAAATGCAAAAAAGATTCCCTGGTGAGTGCCCGTTAGCGATGGCTGACATGGCAATTGGCAGATCCAGAGACTGATTGCGCAAAGGGATGTTACACTAACACACACAGACACTAACACAGACCAAGTACAAACACCTAGACAAAAATTTGTATAGTGTAACATTTGGAGGACCAGCGTTGAAGGAACCTGATAGGCAGTAAATTTCAAGACAGGTAGATTTAGACCTGTTTTGGTTCCTGATAATAGCGCTCAATACTATACACCCTTAAGACCGCAGGATAGTCAGAGACAAAGAATCACCTGAAGGGTAAGACCAGAGACCTTACATGAAATTATCACTCATAGCCTAAAGAGACACGGACAGGTGGACAGGCGCAGTTAGAGAAGGGTGCTTGTCTTACTTTGTCTGTAAAGGCTTGAGTTTTTAAATGCAAAAAAGATTCCAATGGCGAGTGCCTGTCGGCGATGGCTGATGTGACAATTGGCAGATCCAGAAACTGACTGCGGAAAGCGATGTCACACTAACACAGACCAAGCCACAAACACTTGGACAAAAATTTGTGTAGTGTAACATTTGGAGGACAAGCATTGAAGGAACCCGATAGCCAGTAAATTTCAAGACAGGTGGATTTAGACCTGATATGGTTCCTGATAATAGTGCTCAATACTATACACCCTTAAGACCGCAGGATAGTCAGAGACAAAGAATCACCTGAAGGGTAAGACCAGAGACCTTACATGAAATTATCACTCATAGCCTGAAGAGACACGGACAGGTGGACAGGTGCAGTTAGAGAAGGGTGCTCGTCTTACTTTGTCTGTAAAGACTTGAGTTTTTAAGTGCAAAAATGATTCCATAGGTGAGTGCCTGTTGGCGATGGCTGACGTGACAATTGGCAGATCCAGAGACTGATTGCGGAAAGGGATGTTACACTAACACAGACCAAGCCACAAACATCTAGACACAAATTTGTATAGTGTAACATTTGGAGGACAAACATTGAAGGAACCTGATAGCCAGTAAATTTCAAGACAGGTGGATTCAGACCTGTTTTGGTTCCTGATAATAGCGATCAATACTATACACCCTTAAGACCAAGGATAGTTAGAGACAACAAGTCACTTGAAGGGTGAGGCCTGAGACCTTACATGAAATTATCACTCATAGCCTGAAGAGACACGGACAGGTGGACAGGTGCAGTTAGAACCCTGTAAGGAGGGTGGTTGTCTTACTTTGTAAAGGCTTGAGTTTTAAATGCAAAAAAAATCCCTGGTGAGTGCCTGTTAGCGATGGCACATGTAACAATTGGCAGATCCAGATTCTTACAGGTGGATTTCGAGCAGCGTGGTTCCTTGCAATAGTGCTCAGTATACCGTAGGACACTCAGAAACACCAAGTCACTTAAATGGTGAGGCAAGAGACCTTAGATGACATCCTCGCTGAGGAGAGATGCAGGTAGATACAGGTAAGAAAGGTGTTCATCTTACGTTGTCTGTAAAGGCTTGAGTTCTTAAATGCTAAAGAGCATGGTAGATCCATGCACTGATCGCAGAAGGGACAGCTACGTTAACACAGATATCCAGACACAAGCACATGCTAAAATATCCACACACATGCCAACATACCGTATATACCGGCGTATAAGACGACTTTTTAACCCCAGAAAATCTTCTTAAAAGTGGGGGGTCGTCTTATACGCCGGGTACTAACTTAGAAACCCCTAAAAAAATGCATCCACCGGGTACTTACCAAGCCGGAGGTTCCCACAAAGCCACCAATCTCTAGGGGAGGGGCGAGTGAAGAAGCCGCCTCCACTGGGCCGGTCTTCAGGGCCGCGCCGAGGTAGGTGCAAGATCGTGATCTCCCCAACTAGCCCTGATCGGCTAGTGTATGGATGTTGGTGTGATATGGTCAGTGTATTTGTAAGCTGGTGTGTATATATATATATATATATATATATATATATACACACACACACACGTGTGTGTGTGTGTATATATATATATATATATATATACCGTATTGGCTCGGATATAGGCCGCCCCCGTATATAGGCCGCACCCTAAAAGTTTGGTGCTTTTTTAAAGAAAAAGTTTTTTTCTTTAAAAAGCACCAAAAAAAAAAAAAAAAACATTCTGCCACTCTGTCCCCCCCCCCGAGATATGCTACCACTGTCCTCCCCCCCGAGATATGCTGCCACTGTCCTCCTCCCCCCGAGATATGCTGCCACTGTCCCCCTCCCCCCGATATGCTACCACTGTCCTCCCCCTCCTCCCCCCCCCGACTTACCGGAGCAGACTCCCGGGTGTCTTGCGGGGCCGGCAGGGGGTATCTACGCAATACGCGTATACAACCGGAAGTTGTATACGCGTATTGCGTAGATGTCCCCCGCCGGCGCCTCGCAAGACACCCGGGAGTCTGCTCCGGTAAGTCTTGGGGGCAGAGGAAAAACGCATCGTGTGGACGGTCACCGGCTGCAGCGATGCGGGTAAACAACCCGGAGGCTGTTTACCCGCATCGCTGCAGCCGGTGACCGTCCAGACGATGCGCTTAGACAACCTCCCGTGCCGGCACCCCCCCCCGTGGAAAGTGCTGGCAGGGGAGGCTGTCTGAGGACATCCGAGAGTAGGATACAGGTCCCCTGCACCGCTGCGGGGGATCTGTATCCTAACCCCGCTGCCTGCCCGGCGCCCGGGACTGCATGTCCCGGGCGTCGGGCACTAGACCCCGAATATAGGCCGCACCCCCACTTTAAAGTCTTAAAGTGGGGGAAAAAAGTGCGGCCTATATTCGAGCCAATACGGTATATATATATATATATATATATATATATATATACATACGTGTGTGTGTGTATATATATATATACATATACATGTGTGTGTAAAGGCAGGGGTGTGTGGTGAGGGCAGTGTATAAATGTATGGACAGGCATATGTGTAGATATATACATATATATATACACACATATATATTATATTATATATATATATATATTATATATATATATTATATATGTGTGTGTGTGTGTAAGGGCAGTGCATGTATATATATGTCAGCAAATCAACCAGCAAATCACCGGTAAGGTACATTGCTTGCCGTGATTGGCTGGTCGTTGTATGCTGGGTAGAGGGGTAGTCTTATACGGCGAGTATAGTCCAAACTCTATATTTGAACTGTAAAAGTTGGGGGTCGTCTTATACGCCCAGTCGTCTTATACGCCGGAATATACGGTACCCACAAACACTAACATACCCTGGAACCAGTGGCGACTCTAGAAACAATATATAAGGGGGGCACACAAGATACCACAGTCAAACTGGGGGGGCATTAATAATTTCCACCATTAAATCATACCACTGAAAAAACACACACACACACGCATATATATATATATATATATATATATATATATATTGCCAAACGTAATGTGCTATGGAATGATACTTTTGTTATTGGACAATACAATACTTGATCATTCAACATGGGAAGCCTGAAGCCACCATTTAGTACGACTAATCCTTGAAATCCTTTAAACAACACAATACCTTAACTTTTCCACTAAATGATTTCAGGGCCTAATATTAGTCCCTGCTGCCGATATATATATAAATATATATATAAATATTAGACCCTGCTGCCGATAGCAGGTATAGATTAACACATTAACACACAAACCCAGCTTTGCATGTATAGATCAATTGAAATACACTTGTGATCTCAGCACTGAAGGTATATATCAAATAAACAGAATCAGACATACAAATCCTGTATTTGCAGGTATACAATAAGAATATATGAAATGTAGCATTGCAGGTATAGATCAAATCAATACATGGAAACAGCATTGCAGGTATTAATCAACTGAACAAGACATACAAACCCTGTATTTGCAGGTATACATAAATAATGTATGGAAACATAGCATAGCAGATATGGATCTACAGAATAACACAAAAACCCATCTTTGCAGGTAAAGATCAATTGGAATTCACATAAAAACACGGCATTAAAGGTATATTTAAAACCCCCTAAATTACAGGGATAGATCACAGGTTGCACACCCCAACCACACTGCCCACATAGAGCCTGGCCAGCACCCAGATAACACACATACGATTTGCCATCTTTGTCCCATATACACCCTGTCTGTGCCATCTTGGTCCCCAAGGCTCAAACATCCTGCTAGTGCCATCTTTGCCCTTCCACAATTATACATCTATGATACACACAATCACATTAACTCATGCTGTCCCTCATTCAGACAAATCATCCACATATTAACTCATGCTCTCCCTCATTCAGACAATTCATCCATTTTAAGAAACTACACCCCTTGGAGCTTCAAATGAGGGGCTACATGTATTTCTAGGACAAAAGTTGAGTGCACAAATAATGATGGAATATGTTGCTTTGGCTTGAAAATATGTTTTTTCTAACCATAATGTTCATTTGTGTCTTGCGAACTCCAGGTTTGTACTAGAAACACATGCAGCCCCTCATTTGATGCGCCAAGGGGTGTAGTTTTTGCAAATATGTACTTTTTGTGCCATAATTTAACTTCTAACGTGAGCAGTAATGCCATGTCAAGGCTTCAACCCTAATTACTGACCATTCACACGCCTTTCATATCTCCATTCACTCACAGAAGCACACGCCATTCTTTCCATACATTTACTCACAGAAGCACACACCATTCTTTCCCCTTACAATCCCAAAGAAATGATGGTAAAGGGAGAAAAAAAAATCACTTTTACAGCAAAAATAAGTTTTGCAGTAAAAATGCAAGGCGCTCCAGGGATGATATGGTTACTCACGTACCGCACAGGCTAAATGGCTGATTTTAATAATAATTGCAGTTCATCAGGATTTCAAAAATTGCCTCCCTCTACCGTTGGCTAAATTTAACCCCATGATCAAAGGGATCATAGGATTAAAAATTAGTATCGGACATTTTTAAAAAGGGAATGTGACTCTTTAAAGCTATATGATCGCTGTGGTAACATTGGCTATCACAGTGATCATTTAGCTAGAATACTTAAACTTTTTTTTTTTTTTTTGAAAGTTAAACTACTTTATGTTTAAATAATTTATTTTGGGGGTCACTAGGCAATTTTGATCTTTTTTTATCTGCCTTTAGAGACCCCCCAAATCATTTTTTTAAAATTTTTATTTTTTTTAACTTAATATTTTTTATTCTTTTTTTACAATCTATATACCGTTGGAAAGGTGAGTCGATTACCTTTCCAACGGTATATGTTGGGGGTATGTAGCTGCTTAGATGCCTGAGATACAGGCATCTAAGCAGCATGCCCCCATACCTCTTTAACTGACAATTGTCAGTTGTTAATAAAGTTGCGCGGTGACGTCATTGCGAGAGACGTCACCGGGCAGATGGGGTGGCCCCGGTGATGCCCTTCAGCGTGAGGGTCAGATCGCCGGGGTAGGTGGTGATGGAGGTCCACAGACCTCCATGAAGGTAAGATAGTGCTAGTGACGGCATGGTGCATATATGTATATATATATATATGTAAATGCCAGATTATTCTTAACGGATTTTTCGGTTTTTGAAAATCAACGCTTTTCAGCCCATCTAGCCTGTACATTATTCCTGATGTAGAGACTCAGAATTTAATACTTAATCATTCGTTGGTCTTCTCTTAGAATCATGACCTTTATGTCTGACCCATGCATGCTTAAATCCCCTCAATGTATTAATATATGCCACTTCTGATGGGAGGCTGTTCCATTTATCTACTGCCCACTCAGTAAACTATCTGATTTGGTCCTTGAAATTCTTTCATATTCAAGCTTATGCCTGTTGCATGCATGTTTAAACACTCCAGCCATCGCATACACATTTATGCATATGAAAGCTGCGGGGTGCCCTTAACTTGTCATAGTTTCCCCTTTTAAGATGCATGGAGGTTAATTAGCAGAATCACCCCATATGTATCTGCCCTTTCCCTGCCCAGCAGCTATTTTCAGTGCAAGAGGTGTGTTCGGCCAAACGCATCTCCCTATCCAGCTCCAGCTTTCATAAACCCCTCCATGCGCAGAAAGAGCTCCTATTGATTTCAATGGGATTCGTTTCTTGCAACTGATTGGCAGCTTGAAGGAAAACGTCTGTGAGTTCTCTCAAGTAAAACATTATATACAATTATTTTATTTGCTGTAAGTAAAAAGCAGACAGTTGTTTTAGTGACTTCGAGACGTGACTAGGTCCGATTGCCCTGGGTTAGGGTGAACCATGAGCTTTTAGCACCTCTCCTGAATGATTGACCATCTTTGACCACCAGAGACCCCCAAACAGCCCTCCACCTTTTATGTAGGGGTGATAAAGGAACAGTACCAAATTCTAAGAAGTTTTGATAGGCTTTATTTTGTTGCGCTCTAAATCCACAAGAGGGAATAGTGGATACAGTTCACAAAATTTACATTTTTATTGAATGTATAAAAGGATTTAGTTTGATAGATATCAGAAATATGTAAGATAGAAAGAAAAATACAGTATTTAGGGACTGCACCCTAATAGACAATAGAAATAATGTGATTGTTAAAAAATATCTAAATAACTTTTTGTTTTTGTAATTATAAGATCAATAAAATGTTCAACATGTTATACTCTGCGACTGGAGCAAGAAAGTCAAAGAGAGATCACGTTGTGAGGTCACACTAGTCACCCCTAGTAACTGCTGCAACATTCTGTTTGTGCTCAGTCACATCTGAGTCTCTGACAGATCTTCACACCTACACCCTTGGAGCTGATACTCGTCATCCCAGCACAGAAATCCTTGGATATGGGTGAGATCTTGGAGGTTTACTACTTAAAATCTGACTTTTAGATTTGGGGGTTGTAGTTAGAGAGGTTTTAGTTGTATAGTACTACTACTCCTGTGCCATTTGCTGAAGCCTCGTGTCTCAACAAAGGGTATGAAGATCCATTCTCTTCTTCATAATTTTGGACTTCTGAAGAGCTTTTGATGGATTAGCCAAGCGACTCATGTAACATTTGCTATAGAATGGGAATTGTATCTAGATCTATTCCATTGTTGCTGACCTTGAAAATTGGGGGTTCTAGCTAAGGAGGGTCCACATGATTAGAACCACATCTCGTGTACCATTTGCTGGAGACTGGTGACTCTGCAAAGGGTTCCAAGATCATTTTAATTTCTGCTGACCATGAGCTTTGGGTGTTCTAGCAAAGGAGGTCCTAATTGATTAGAGCAGCAATTAGTGTACCATTTCTTGGAGACTAATGCAACTACAAAATTGATCAAAAACCTTCTCCACCCTAATAGACAATAGAAATAATGTGCTTGTTAACAAATATCTAAATAACTATTTGTTTTTGTAATTATCAGATTAATAATATGTTCAACATGCTATACTTTGCGACTGGAGCAAGAATGTCACAGAAGTCACCTCTAGTAACTGCTGCTACAGTCTCTGACAGATCTTCACACCTACACCCTTGGAGCTGATACTCGTCTTCACAGCACAGAAATCATTGGATATGGGTGAGAGCTTGAAGGTTTACTACTTAAAATCTGACCTTTAGATTTGGGGGTTGTAGTTAGAGAGGTTTTAGTTGTATAGTACTACTACTCCGGTGCCATATGCTGGGTATAAACATCCATTCTGTTCTTCATAATTTGGGGTTTCTAAAGAGCTTCTGATGGATTAGCCCAGCGACTCATGTAACATTCCACTACATTGTTGCTATGCTTGAGGTTTGGGGGTCTAGTTAAGGAGGTTCTAATTAATTAGAGCATTAACTTGAATACTGTTTGTTAGAGATTGGTGCCTCCACAAAGGGTATCATACGTTTTTTCCATTGCTTCCAACATTGAGATTTGATAGCTGTAGCAAATTAGGTTCTAATTGATAAATTAGGACTTGTATGTCGTTTATTAGAGACAAATGCCTCATCAAAAGGTGTCATGATTGATTCCATTACTGCTAACCTTGCGATTTGAAGGTCTTACTTCAGGAGGATAAATCTGATATGAGTAGCAACTCTTGATTGGTTGTTTTTTTGTAAGACTATTGCCTCTCAAAGACCTTGAGATTTATTGGTGTAGCTAAGTAGGGTCTAATTGATTAGAGCATTAACTAACATACCATATGTTTAAGTATGGTGCCTCTGACAAGGGTATCAACATTGTTTGCTAACCTTGAGATTCAGGAGTCTAGCTAACAATGTTCTAATTAATTAGAGGATTGACTCATGTACCATTTTTTGAAGACTGGTGCCTCTGCCAAAGGTATTAATATTGTATCTATTGTTACTGATCTGCAAATTTGGGGATTTTAGCTCAGGAGGTTCAGACTGAGTAGTAAATCAACTCTTGTGTCATTTATTAGAGACTTGTGCCTTACCAAAAGGTATCATGATCTACTCTATTGTTTCTGACCTTGAGAGATAGAAAGTCTAGCTAAATATGTTCTAAATGAGTAGATCAGCAAATTAGGTACCATTTATCCAATCCATTGTTGCTATCCTTTATATTTTGGGGTCTAGCTAAGGTGGGTATAGTTGATTAGATCATTAAGTAATGTACCACTTGTTAACCTTGGCAGAGGCAAAAGTCTTTATCAACATTGTTTCTATTATTACTGATCTTCCAATTTGGGGATTCTAGCTCAGGAGGTTTAGTCTGAGTAAAGCAGCATATCGTGTGCCATTTATTAAAGACAAGTGCCTCTGCAAAGGGTATGCCGATCAACTCAATTGCTGCTGGCCTTGAGATTTAGGCATTCTAGCTAAATAGGTTTTGAATGATTAGAGCAGCAACATCTGAACCAGTTTTTGGAAACTGATGCCTCCATTAAGGGTATCATCAGTCATTCCATTGCTGCTGACATTTAGATTTCAGGGTCCTAGTTTAGGACATTGTATCTGATAGGAGCAGCAACCTTTGTAACATTTTTGTGGATACTTTTTCCTCTCAAAGGGTATCAAAATCCACTCCATTGTTGCTATCCTTGATATTTAGACAACTAGCTAGTGGGTTTTAATTAGAGAATTACCTTGTGTACCCTCTGTTAAAGACTGATGCCTACACAAAGGGTATCATGAGTCATTCCATTGCTTCAGACATTAAGAAGCAATCTCAAGATGTGTGTCTCATAGGAGCAGCAACTAATGTACCATTTTTGACAATACTGTTGCCTTTCAAAGGGCATCAAGTTTCATTCAGTTGTTGCTGACGTTAAGATTAAGGGTTTCTAGCTAAAGAGCTGGTAAATGACTAGAACACTTACTTGTGTACCATTTTTTGGAGCATGACATGAGTCCTTCCATTTATGCTTACGTTTTAATTTGAGAGTCCAAGCTCAGAATGTTGTACCTGATAGGAGCAGCAACTGGCATACTATTTTTGGTGGAGAAGGTTGCCTCTCAGAGGCTATCAATATCTACTTCATCGTTGCTATCCTTGAGTTTTGGGGGTCTAGTTAAGGAGGTTCTAATTAGTTAGAGGATGAACTTGTGTACTGTTTGTTAGAGATTGGTGCCTCCACAAAGGGTATCATCAGTCATTCCATTGGTGCTGACATTTAGATTTCAGGGTCCTAGTTTAGGACATTGTATCTGATAGGAGCAGCAACCTTTGTAACATTTTTGTGGATACTTTTTCCTCTCAAAGGGTATCAAAATCCACTCCATTGTTGCTATCCTTGAGATTTAGACAACTAGCTAGTGGGTTTTAATTAAGTAGAGCATTAACTTGTGTTCCATTGCTGCTGACATTTAGATTTCAGGTTCCTAGTTTAGGACGTTGTATCTGATAGGAGCAGCAACCTTTGTAACATTTTTGTGGATAATTTTTCCTCTCAAAGGATATCAAAATCCACTCCATTGTTGATATCCTTGAGATTTAGACAACTAGCCAGTGGGTTTTAATTAATTAGAGCATTAACTTGTGTGCCCTATGTTAAAGACTGATGCCTCCACAAAGGGTATCATGAGTCATTCCATTGCTTCTGACATTAAGAAGCAATCTCAAGATGTGTGTCTCATAGGAGCAGCAACTACTGTACCATTTTTGAGAATACTGTTGCCTTTCAAAGGGCATCAAGTTTCATTCAGTTGTTGCTGATGTTAAGATTAAGGGTTTCTAGCTAAAGAGCTGGTAAATGACTAGAACACTTACTTGTGTACCATTTTTTTGGAGCATGACATGAGTCCTTCCATTTATGCTTACGTTTTAATTTGAGAGTCCAAGCTCAGAATGTTGTACCTGATAGGAGCAGCAACTGGCATACTATTTTTGGTGGAGAAGGTTGCCTCTCAGAGGCTATCAATTTCTACTCCATCGTTGCTATCCTTGAGTTTTGGGGGTCTAGTTAAGGAGGTTCTAATTAGTTAGAGGATGAACTTGTGTACTGTTTGATAGAGATTGGTGCCTCCACAAAGGGTATCATCCGTTATTCCATTGCTGCTGACATTTAGATTTCAGGGTCCTAGTTTAGGACATTGTATCTGATAGGAGCAGCAACCTTTGTAACATTTTTGTGGATACTTTTTCTTCTCAAAGGGTATCAAAATCCACTCCATTGTTGCTATCCTTGAGATTTAGACAACTAGCTAGTGGGTTTTAATTAGAGAATTAACTTGTGTACCCTATGTTAAAAAAGACTGATGCCTCCACAAAGGGTATCATGAGTCATTCCATTGCTTCAGACATTAAGAAGCAATCTCAAGATGTGTGTCTCATAGGAGCAGCAACTAATGTACCATTTTTGAGAATACTGTTGCCTTTCAAAGGGCATCAAGTTTCATTCAGTTGTTGCTGACGTTAAGATTAAGGGTTTCTAGCTAAAGAGCTGGTAAATGACTAGAACACTTACTTGTGTACCATTTTTTGGAGCATAACATGAGTCCTTCCATTTATGCTTACGTTTTAATTTGAGAGTCCAAGCTCAGAATGTTGTACCTGATAGGAGCAGCAACTGGCATACTATTTTTGGTGGAGAAGGTTGCCTCTCAGAGGCTATCAATATCTACTTCATCGTTGCTATCCTTGAGTTGTGGGGGTCTAGTTAAGGAGGTTCTAATTAGTTAGAGGATGAACTTGTGTACTGTTTGTTAGAGATTGGTGCCTCCACAAAGGGTATCATCAGTCATTCCATTGCTGCTGACATTTAGATTTCAGGGTCCTAGTTTAGGACATTGTATCTGATAGGAGCAGCAACCTTTGTAACATTTTTGTGGATACTTTTTCCTCTCAAAGGGTATCCAAATCCACTCCATTGTTGCTATCCTTGAGATTTAGACAACTAGCTAGTGGGTTTTAATTAAGTAGAGCATTAACTTGTGTTCCATTGCTGCTGACATTTAGATTTCAGGGTCCTAGTTTAGGACATTGTATCTGATAGGAGCAGCAACCTTTGTAACATTTTTGTGGATACTTTTTCCTCTCAAAGGGTATCAAAATCCACTCCATTGTTGCTATCCTTGAGATTTAGACAACTAGCTAGTGGGTTTTAATTAAGTAGATCATTAACTTGTGTTCCATTGCTGCTGACATTTAGATTTCAGGGTCCTAGTTTAGGACATTGTATCTGATAGAGCAGCAACCTTTGTAACATTTTTGTGGATACTTTTTCCTCTCAAAGGGTATCAAAATCCACTCCATTGTTGCTATCCTTGAGATTTAGACAACTAGCTAGTGGGTTTTAATTAGAGAATTAACTTGTGTACCCTCTGTTAAAGACTGATGCCTCCACAAAGGGTATCATGAGTCATTCCATTGCTTCAGACATTAAGAAGCAATCTCAAGATGTGTGTCTCATAGGAGCAGCAACTAATGTACCATTTTTGAGAATACTGTTGCCTTTCAAAGGGCATCAAGTTTCATTCAGTTGTTGCTGACGTTGAGATTAAGGGTTTCTAGCTAAAGAGCTGGTAAATGACTAGAACACTTACTTGTGTACCATTTTTTGGAGCATAACATGAGTCCTTCCATTTATGCTTACGTTTTAATTTGAGAGTCCAAGCTCAGAATGTTGTACCTGATAGGAGCAGCAACTGGCATACTATTTTTGGTGGAGAAGGTTGCCTCTCAGAGGCTATCAATATCTACTTCATCGTTGCTATCCTTGAGTTGTGGGGGTCTAGTTAAGGAGGTTCTAATTAGTTAGAGGATGAACTTGTGTACTGTTTGTTAGAGATTGGTGCCTCCACAAAGGGTATCATCAGTCATTCCATTGCTGCTGACATTTAGATTTCAGGGTCCTAGTTTAGGACATTGTATCTGATAGGAGCAGCAACCTTTGTAACATTTTTGTGGATACTTTTTCCTCTCAAAGGGTATCCAAATCCACTCCATTGTTGCTATCCTTGAGATTTAGACAACTAGCTAGTGGGTTTTAATTAAGTAGAGCATTAACTTGTGTTCCATTGCTGCTGACATTTAGATTTCAGGGTCCTAGTTTAGGACATTGTATCTGATAGGAGCAGCAACCTTTGTAACATTTTTGTGGATACTTTTTCCTCTCAAAGGGTATCAAAATCCACTCCATTGTTGCTATCCTTGAGATTTAGACAACTAGCTAGTGGGTTTTAATTAAGTAGATCATTAACTTGTGTTCCATTGCTGCTGACATTTAGATTTCAGGGTCCTAGTTTAGGACATTGTATCTGATAGAGCAGCAACCTTTGTAACATTTTTGTGGATACTTTTTCCTCTCAAAGGGTATCAAAATCCACTCCATTGTTGCTATCCTTGAGATTTAGACAACTAGCTAGTGGGTTTTAATTAGAGAATTAACTTGTGTACCCTCTGTTAAAGACTGATGCCTCCACAAAGGGTATCATGAGTCATTCCATTGCTTCAGACATTAAGAAGCAATCTCAAGATGTGTGTCTCATAGGAGCAGCAACTAATGTACCATTTTTGAGAATACTGTTGCCTTTCAAAGGGCATCAAGTTTCATTCAGTTGTTGCTGACGTTGAGATTAAGGGTTTCTAGCTAAAGAGCTGGTAAATGACTAGAACACTTACTTGTGTACCATTTTTTGGAGCATAATATGAGTCCTTCCATTTATGCTTACGTTTTAATTTGAGAGTCCAAGCTCAGAATGTTGTACCTGATAGGAGCAGCAACTGGCATACTATTTTTGGTGGAGAAGGTTGCCTCTCAGAGGCTATCAATATCTACTTCATCGTTGCTATCCTTGAGTTGTGGGGGTCTAGTTAAGGAGGTTCTAATTAGTTAGAGGATGAACTTGTGTACTGTTTGTTAGAGATTGGTGCCTCCACAAAGGGTATCATCAGTCATTCCATTGCTGCTGACATTTAGATTTCAGGGTCCTAGTTTAGGACATTGTATCTGATAGGAGCAGCAACCTTTGTAACATTTTTGTGGATACTTTTTCCTCTCAAAGGGTATCCAAATCCACTCCATTGTTGCTATCCTTGAGATTTAGACAACTAGCTAGTGGGTTTTAATTAAGTAGAGCATTAACTTGTGTTCCATTGCTGCTGACATTTAGATTTCAGGGTCCTAGTTTAGGACATTGTATCTGATAGGAGCAGCAACCTTTGTAACATTTTTGTGGATACTTTTTCCTCTCAAAGGGTATCAAAATCCACTCCATTGTTGCTATCCTTGAGATTTAGACAACTAGCTAGTGGGTTTTAATTAAGTAGATCATTAACTTGTGTTCCATTGCTGCTGACATTTAGATTTCAGGGTCCTAGTTTAGGACATTGTATCTGATAGAGCAGCAACCTTTGTAACATTTTTGTGGATACTTTTTCCTCTCAAAGGGTATCAAAATCCACTCCATTGTTGCTATCCTTGAGATTTAGACAACTAGCTAGTGGGTTTTAATTAGAGAATTAACTTGTGTACCCTCTGTTAAAGACTGATGCCTCCACAAAGGGTATCATGAGTCATTCCATTGCTTCAGACATTAAGAAGCAATCTCAAGATGTGTGTCTCATAGGAGCAGCAACTAATGTACCATTTTTGAGAATACTGTTGCCTTTCAAAGGGCATCAAGTTTCATTCAGTTGTTGCTGACGTTAAGATTAAGGGTTTCTAGCTAAAGAGCTGGTAAATGACTAGAACACTTACTTGTGTACCATTTTTTGGAGCATAACATGAGTCCTTCCATTTATGCTTACGTTTTAATTTGAGAGTCCAAGCTCAGAATGTTGTACCTGATAGGAGCAGCAACTGGCATACTATTTTTGGTGGAGAAGGTTGCCTCTCAGAGGCTATCAATATCTACTTCATCGTTGCTATCCTTGAGTTGTGGGGGTCTAGTTAAGGAGGTTCTAATTAGTTAGAGGATGAACTTGTGTACTGTTTGTTAGAGATTGGTGCCTCCACAAAGGGTATCATCAGTCATTCCATTGCTGCTGACATTTAGATTTCAGGGTCCTAGTTTAGGACATTGTATCTGATAGGAGCAGCAACCTTTGTAACATTTTTGTGGATACTTTTTCCTCTCAAAGGGTATCAAAATCCACTCCATTGTTGCTATCCTTGAGATTTAGACAACTAGCTAGTGGGTTTTAATTAAGTAGAGCATTAACTTGTGTTCCATTGCTGCTGACATTTAGATTTCAGGGTCCTAGTTTAGGACATTGTATCTGATAGGAGCAGCAACCTTTGTAACATTTTTGTGGATACTTTTTCCTCTCAAAGGGTATCAAAATCCACTCCATTGTTGCTATCCTTGAGATTTAGACAACTAGCTAGTGGGTTTTAATTAAGTAGAGCATTAACTTGTGTTCCATTGCTGCTGACATTTAGATTTCAGGGTCCTAGTTTAGGACATTGTATCTGATAGAGCAGCAACCTTTGTAACATTTTTGTGGATACTTTTTCCTTGAGATTTAGACAACTAGCTAGTGGGTTTTAATTAAGTAGAGCATTAACTTGTGTTCCATTGCTGCTGACATTTAGATTTCAGGGTCCTAGTTTAGGACATTGTATCTGATAGGAGCAGCAACCTTTGTAACATTTTTGTGGATACTTTTTCCTCTCAAAGGGTATCAAAATCCACTCCATTGTTGCTATCCTTGAGATTTAGACAACTAGCTAGTGGGTTTTAATTAAGTAGAGCATTAACTTGTGTTCCATTGCTGCTGACATTTAGATTTCAGGGTCCTAGTTTAGGACATTGTATCTGATAGGAGCACCAACCTTTGTAACATTTTTGTGGATACTTTTTCCTCTCAAAGGGTATCAAAATCCACTCCATTGTTGCTATCCTTGAGATTTAGACAACTAGCTAGTGGGTTTTAATTAAGGAGAGCATTAACTTGTGTTCCATTGCTGCTGACATTTAGATTTCAGGGTCCTAGTTTAGGACATTGTATCTGATAGGAGCAGCAACCTTTGTAACATTTTTGTGGATACTTTTTCCTCTCAAAGGGTATCAAAATCCACTCCATTGTTGCTATCCTTGAGATTTAGACAACTAGCTAGCGGGTTTTAATTAATTAGAGCATTAACTTGTGTTCCATTGCTGCTGACATTTAGATTTCAGGGTCCTAGTTTAGGACATTGTATCTGATAGAGCAGCAACCTTTGTAACATTTTTGTGGATACTTTTTCCTCTCAAAGGGTATCAAAATCCACTCCATTGTTGCTATCCTTGAGATTTAGACAACTAGCTAGTGGGTTTTAATTAAGTAGAGCATTAACTTGTGTTCCATTGCTGCTGACATTTAGATTTCAGGGTCCTAGTTTAGGACATTGTATCTGATAGGAGCAGCAACCTTTGTAACATTTTTGTGGATACTTTTTCCTCTCAAAGGGTATCAAAATCCACTCCATTGTTGCTATCCTTGAGATTTAGACAACTAGCCAGTGGGTTTTAATTAATTAGAGCATTAACTTGTGTACCCTATGTTAAAGACTGATGCCTCCACAAAGGGTATCATGAGTCATTCCATTGCTTCTGACATTAAGAAGCAATCTCAAGATGTGTGTCTCATAGGAACAGCAACTACTGTACCATTTTTGAGAATACTGTTGCCTTTCAAAGGGCATCAAGTTTCATTCAGTTGTTGCTGATGTTAAGATTAAGGGTTTCTAGCTAAAGAGCTGGTAAATGACTAAAACACTTACTTGTGTACCATTTTTGGAGCATGACATGAGTCCTTCCATTTATGCTTACGTTTTAATTTGAGAGTCCAAGCTCAGAATGTTGTACCTGATAGGAGCAGCAACTGGCATACTATTTTTGGTGGAGAAGGTTGCCTCTCAGAGGCTATCAATTTCTACTCCATCGTTGCTATCCTTGAGTTTTGGGGGTCTAGTTAAGGAGGTTCTAATTAGTTAGAGCATGAACTTGTGTATAGAGATTGGTGCCTCCACAAAGGGTATCATCAGTCATTCCATTGCTGCTGACATTTAGATTTCAGGGTCTAGTTTAGGACATTGTATCTGATAGGAGCAACAACCTTTGTAACATTTTTGTGGATACTTTTTCCTCTCAAAGGGTATCAAAATCCACTCCATTGTTGCTATCCTTGAGATTTAGACAACTAGCTAGTGGGTTTTAATTAGAGCATTAACTTGTGTACCCTATGTTAAAGACTGATGCCTCCACAAAGGGTATCATGAGTCATTCCATTGCTTCAGACATTAAGAAGCAATCTCAAGATGTGTGTCTCATAGGAGCAGCAACTGCTGTACCATTTTTGAGAATACTGTTGCCTTTCAAAGGGCATCAAGTTTCATTCAGTTGTTGCTGATGTTAAGATTAAGGGTTTCTAGCTAAAGAGCTGGTAAATGACTAGAACACTTACTTGTGTACCATTTTTTGGAGCATGACATGAGTCCTTCCATTGATGCTTACGTTTTAATTTGAGACTCCAAGCTCAGAATGTTGTACCTGATAGGAGCAGCAACTGGCATACTATTTTTGGTGGAGAAGGTTGCCTCTCAGAGGCTATCAATATCTACTTCATCGTTGCTATCCTTGAGTTTTGGGGGTCTAGTTAAGGAGGTTCTAATTAGTTAGAGGATGAACTTGTGTACTGTTTGTTAGAGATTGGTGCCTCCACAAAGGGTATCATCAGTCATTCCATTGCTGCTGACATTTAGATTTCAGGGTCCTAGTTTAGGACATTGTATCTGATAGGAGCAGCAACCTTTGTAACATTTTTGTGGATACTTTTTCCTCTCAAAGGGTATCAAAATCCACTCCATTGTTGCTATCCTTGAGATTTAGACAATTAGCTAGTGGGTTTTAATTAAGTAGAGCATTAACTTGTGTTCCATTGCTGCTGACATTTAGATTTCAGGGTCCTAGTTTAGGACATTGTATCTGATAGGAGCAGCAACCTTTGTAACATTTTTGTGGATACTTTTTCCTCTCAAAGGGTATCAAAATCCACTCCATTGTTGCTATCCTTGAGATTTAGACAACTAGCTAGTGGGTTTTAATTAAGTAGAGCATTAACTTGTGTTCCATTGCTGCTGACATTTAGATTTCAGGGTCCTAGTTTAAGACATTGTACCTGATAGGAGCAGCAACTGGCATACTATTTTTGGTGGAGAAGGTTGCCTCTCAGAGGCTATCAATATCTACTTCATCGTTGCTATCCTTGAGTTTTGGGGGTCTAGTTAAGGAGGTTCTAATTAGTTAGAGGATGAACTTGTGTACTGTTTGTTAGAGATTGGTGCCTCCACAAAGGGTATCATCAGTCATTCCATTGCTGCTGACATTTAGATTTCAGGGTCCTAGTTTAGGACATTGTATCTGATAGGAGCAGCAACCTTTGTAACATTTTTGTGGATACTTTTTCCTCTCAAAGGGTATCAAAATCCACTCCATTGTTGCTATCCTTGAGATTTAGACAACTAGCTAGTGGGTTTTAATTAAGTAGAGCATTAACTTGTGTTCCATTGCTGCTGACATTTAGATTTCAGGGTCCTAGTTTAGGACATTGTATCTGATAGGAGCAGCAACCTTTGTAACATTTTTGTGGATACTTTTTCCTCTCAAAGGGTATCAAAATCCACTCCATTGTTGCTATCCTTGAGATTTAGACAACTAGCTAGTGGGTTTTAATAAAGTAGAGCATTAACATGTGTTCCATTGCTGCTGACATTTAGATTTCAGGTTCCTAGTTTAGGACGTTGTATCTGATAGGAGCAGCAACCTTTGTAACATTTTTGTGGATACTTTTTCCTCTCAAAGGGTATCAAAATCCATTCCATTGTTGCTATCCTTGAGATTTCGACAACTAGCTAGTGGGTTTTAATTAATTAGAGCATTAACTTGTGTTCCATTGCTGCTGACATTTAGATTTCAGGGTCCTAGTTTAGGACATTGTATCTGATAGGAGCAGCAACCTTTGTAACATTTTTGTGGATACTTTTTCCTCTCAAAGGGTATCAAAATCCACTCCATTGTTGCTATCCTTGAGATTTAGACAACTAGCTAGTGGGTTTTAATTAAGTAGAGCATTAACTTGTGTTCCATTGCTGCTGACATTTAGATTTCAGGGTCCTAGTTTAGGACATTGTATCTGATAGGAGCAGCAACCTTTGTAACATTTTTGTGGATACTTTTTCCTCTCAAAGGGTATCAAAATCCACTCCATTGTTGCTATCCTTGAGATTTAGACAACTAGCTAGTGGGTTTTAATTAAGTAGAGCATTAACTTGTGTTCCATTGCTGCTGACATTTAGATTTCAGGGTCCTAGTTTAAGACATTGTACCTGATAGGAGCAGCAACTGGCATACTATTTTTGGTGGAGAAGGTTGCCTCTCAGAGGCTATCAATATCTACTTCATCGTTGCTATCCTTGAGTTTTGGGGGTCTTGTTAAGGAGGTTCTAATTAGTTAGAGGATGAACTTGTGTACTGTTTGTTAGAGATTGGTGCCTCCACAAAGGGTATCATCAGTCATTCCATTGCTGCTGACATTTAGATTTCAGGGTCCTAGTTTAGGACATTGTATCTGATAGGAGCAGCAACCTTTGTAACATTTTTGTGGATACTTTTTCCTCTCAAAGGGTATCAAAATCCACTCCATTGTTGCTATCCTTGAGATTTAGACAACTAGCTAGTGGGTTTTAATTAAGTAGAGCATTAACTTGTGTTCCATTGCTGCTGACATTTAGATTTCAGGGTCCTAGTTTAGGACATTGTATCTGATAGGAGCAGCAACCTTTGTAACATTTTTGTGGATACTTTTTCCTCTCAAAGGGTATCAAAATCCACTCCATTGTTGCTATCCTTGAGATTTAGACAACTAGCTAGTGGGTTTTAATAAAGTAGAGCATTAACATGTGTTCCATTGCTGCTGACATTTAGATTTCAGGTTCCTAGTTTAGGACGTTGTATCTGATAGGAGCAGCAACCTTTGTAACATTTTTGTGGATACTTTTTCCTCTCAAAGGGTATCAAAATCCATTCCGTTGTTGCTATCCTTGAGATTTCGACAACTAGCTAGTGGGTTTTAATTAATTAGAGCATTAACTTGTGTTCCATTGCTGCTGACATTTAGATTTCAGGGTCCTAGTTTAGGACATTGTATCTGATAGGAGCAGCAACCTTTGTAACATTTTTGTGGATACTTTTTCCTCTCAAAGGGTATCAAAATCCACACCATTGTTGCTATCCTTGAGATTTAGACAACTAGCTAGTGGGTTTTAATTAAGTAGAGCATTAACTTGTGTTCCATTGCTGCTGACATTTAGATTTCAGGGTCCTAGTTTAGGACATTGTATCTGATAGGAGCAGCAACCTTTGTAACATTTTTGTGGATACTTTTTCCTCTCAAAGGGTATCAAAATCCACTCCATTGTTGCTATCCTTGAGATTTAGACAACCAGCTAGTGGGTTTTAATTAATTAGAGCATTAACTTGTGTTCCATTGCTGCTGACATTTAGATTTCAGGGTCCTAGTTTAGGACATTGTATCTGATAGGAGCAGCAACCTTTGTAACATTTTTGTGGATACTTTTTCCTCTCAAAGGGTATTAAAATCCACTCCATTGTTGCTATCCTTGAGATTTAGACAACTAGCTAGTGGGTTTTAATTAAGTAGAGCATTAACTTGTGTTCCATTGCTGCCGACATTTAGATTTCAGGTTCCTAGTTTAGGACGTTGTATCTGATAGGAGCAGCAACCTTTGTAACATTTTTGTGGATACTTTTTCCTCTCAAAGGGTATCAAAATCCACTCCATTGTTGCTATCCTTGAGATTTAGACAACTAGCTAGTGGGTTTTAATTAATTAGAGCATTAACTTGTGTTCCTTTGCTGCTGACATTTAGATTTCAGGGTCCTAGTTTAGGACATTGTATCTGATAGGAGCAGCAACCTTTGTAACATTTTTGTGGATACTTTTTCCTCTCAAAGGGTATCAAAATCCACTCCATTGTTGCTATCCTTGAGATTTAGACAACTAGCTAGTGGGTTTTAATTAGAGAATTAACTTGTGTACCCTATGTTAAAAAAGACTGATGCCTCCACAAAGGGTATCATGAGTCATTCCATTGCTTCAGACATTAAGAAGCAATCTCAAGATGTGTGTCTCATAGGATCAGCAACTAATGTATCATTTTTGAGAATACTGTTGCCTTTCAAAGGGCATCAAGTTTCATTCAGTTGTTGCTGACGTTAAGATTAAGGGTTTCTAGCTAAAGAGCTGGTAAATGACTAGAACACTTACTTGTGTACCATTTTTTGGAGCATGACATGAGGCCTTCCATTTATGCTTACGTTTTAATTTGAGGGTCCAAGCTCAGAATGTTGTACCTGATAGGAGCAGCAACTGGCATACTATTTTTGGTGGAGAAGGTTTCCTCTCAGAGGCTATCAATATCTACTTCATCGTTGCTATCCTTGCGTTTTGGGGGTCTAGTTAAGGAGGTTCTAATTAGAGGATGAACTTGTGTACTGTTTGTTAGAGATTGGTGCCTCCACAAAGGGTATCATCAGTCATTCCATTGCTGCTGACATTTAGATTTCAGGGTCCTAGTTTAGGACATTGTATCTGATAGGAGCAGCAACCTTTGTAACATTTTTGTGGATACTTTTTCCTCTCAAAGGGTATCAAAATCCACTCCATTGTTGCTATCCTTGAGATTTAGACAACTAGCTAGTGGGTTTTAATTAAGTAGAGCATTAACTTGTGTTCCATTGCTGCTGACATTTAGATTTCAGGGTCCTAGTTCAGGACATTGTATCTGATAGGAGCAGCAACCTTTGTAACATTTTTGTGGATACTTTTTCCTCTCAAAGGGTATCAAAATCCACTCCATTGTTGCTATCCTTGAGATTTAGACAACTAGCCTAGTGGGTTTTAATTAAGTAGAGCATTAACTTGTGTTCCATTGCTGCTGACATTTAGATTTCAGGGTCCTAGTTCAGGACATTGTATCTGATAGGAGCAGCAACCTTTGTAACATTTTTGTGGATACTTTTTCCTCTCAAAGGGTATCAAAATCCACTCCATTGTTGCTATCCTTGAGATTTAGACAACTAGCCAGTGGGTTTTAATTAATTAGAGCCTTAACTTGTGTACCCTATGTTAAAGACTGATGCCTCCACAAAGGGTATCATGAGTCATTCCATTGCTTCAGACATTAAGAAGCAATCTCAAGATGTGTGTCTCATAGGAGCAGCAACTAATGTATCATTTTTGAGAATACTGTTGCCTTTCAAAGGGCATCAAGTTTCATTCAGTTGTTGCTGACGTTAAGATTAAGGGTTTCTAGCTAAGGAGCTGGTAAATGACTAGAACACTTACTTGTGTACCATTTTTTGGAGCATGACATGAGTCCTTCCATTTATGCTTACGTTTTAATTTGAGAGTCCAAGCTCAGAATGTTGTACCTGATAGGAGCAGCAACTGGCATACTATTTTTGGTGGAGAAGGTTGCCTCTCAGAGGCTATCAATATCTACTTCATCGTTGCTATCCTTGAGTTGTGGGGGTCTAGTTAAGGAGGTTCTAATTAGTTAGAGGATGAATTTGTGTACTGTTTGTTAGAGATTGGTGCCTCCACAAAGGGTATCATCAGTCATTCCATTGCTGCTGACATTTAGATTTCAGGGTCCTAGTTTAGGACATTGTATCTGATAGGAGCAGCAACCTTTGTAACATTTTTGTGGATACTTTTTCCTCTCAAAGGGTATCAAAATCCACTCCATTGTTGCTATCCTTGAGATTTAGACAACTAGCTAGTGGGTTTTAATTAATTAGAGCATTAACTTGTGTTCCATTGCTGCTGACATTTAGATTTCAGGGTCCTAGTTTAGGACATTGTATCTGATAGGAGCAGCAACCTTTGTAACATTTTTGTGGATACTTTTTCCTCTCAAAGGGTATCAAAATCCACTCCATTGTTGCTATCCTTGAGATTTCGACAACTAGCTAGTGGGTTTTAATTAATTAGAGCATTAACTTGTGTTCCATTGCTGCTGACATTTAGATTTCAGGGTCCTAGATTAGGACATTGTATCTGATAGGAGCAGCAACCTTTGTAACATTTTTGTGGATACTTTTTCCTCTCAAAGGGTATCAAAATCCACTCCATTGTTGCTATCCTTGAGATTTAGACAACTAGCTAGTGGGTTTTAATTAGAGCATTAACTTGTGTACCCTATGTTAAAGACTGATGCCTCCACAAAGGGTATCATGAGTCATTCCATTGCTTCAGACATTAAGAAGCAATCTCAAGATGTGTGTCTCATAGGAGCAGCAACTACTGTACAATTTTTGAGAATACTGTTGCCTTTCAAAGGGCATCAAGTTTCATTCAGTTGTTGCTGATGTTAAGATTAAGGGTTTCTAGCTAAAGAGCTGGTAATGACTAGAACACTTACTTGTGTACCATTTTTTGGAGCATGACATGAGTCCTTCCATTGATGCTTACGTTTTAATTTGAGAGTCCAAGCTCAGAATGTTGGACCTGATAGGAGCAGCAACTGGCATACTATTTTTGGTGGAGAAGGTTGCCTCTCAGAGGCTATCAATATCTACTTCATCGTTGCTATCCTTGAGTTTTGGGGGTCTAGTTAAGGAGGTTCTAATTAGTTAGAGGATGAACTTGTGTACTGTTTGTTAGAGATTGGTGCCTCCACAAAGGGTATCATCAGTCATTCCATTGCTGCTGACATTTAGATTTCAGGGTCCTAGTTTAGGACATTGTATCTGATAGGAGCAGCAACCTTTGTAACATTTTTGTGGATACTTTTTCCTCTCAAAGGGTATCAAAATCCACTCCATTGTTGCTATCCTTGAGATTTAGACAACTAGCTAGTGGGTTTTAATTAAGTAGAGCATTAACTTGTGTTCCATTGCTGCTGACATTTAGATTTCAGGGTCCTAGTTTAGGACCTTGTATCTGATAGGAGCAGCAACCTTTGTAACATTTTTGTGGATACTTTTTCCTCTCAAAGGGTATCAAAATCCACTCCATTGTTGCTATCCTTGAGATTTAGACAACTAGCTAGTGGGTTTTAATTAAGTAGAGCATTAACTTGTGTTCCATTGCTGCTGACATTTAGATTTCAGGGTCCTAGTTTAGGACATTGTACCTGATAGGAGCAGCAACTGGCATACTATTTTTGGTGGAGAAGGTTGCCTCTCAGAGGCTATCAATATCTACTTCATCGTTGCTATCCTTGAGTTTTGGGGGTCTAGTTAAGGAGGTTCTAATTAGTTAGAGGATGAACTTGTGTACTGTTTGTTAGAGATTGGTGCCTCCACAAAGGGTATCATCAGTCATTCCATTGCTGCTGACATTTAGATTTCAGGGTCCTAGTTTAGGACATTGTATCTGATAGGAGCAGCAACCTTTGTAACATTTTTGTGGATACTTTTTCCTCTCAAAGGGTATCAAAATCCACTCCATTGTTGCTATCCTTGAGATTTAGACAACTAGCTAGTGGGTTTTAATTAAGTAGAGCATTAACTTGTGTTCCATTGCTGCTGACATTTAGATTTCAGGGTCCTAGTTTAGGACATTGTATCTGATAGGAGCAGCAACCTTTGTAACATTTTTGTGGATACTTTTTCCTCTCAAAGGGTATCAAAATCCACTCCATTGTTGCTATCCTTGAGATTTAGACAACTAGCTAGTGGGTTTTAATAAAGTAGAGCATTAACATGTGTTCCATTGCTGCTGACATTTAGATTTCAGGTTCCTAGTTTAGGACGTTGTATCTGATAGGAGCAGCAACCTTTGTAACATTTTTGTGGATACTTTTTCCTCTCAAAGGGTATCAAAATCCACTCCATTGTTGCTATCCTTGAGATTTAGACAACTAGCTTGTGGGTTTTAATTAAGTAGAGCATTAACTTGTGTTCCATTGCTGCTGACATTTAGATTTCAGGGTCCTAGTTTAGGACATTGTATCTGATAGGAGCAGCAACCTTTGTAACATTTTTGTGGATACTTTTTCCTCTCAAAGGGTATCAAAATCCACTCCATTGTTGCTATCCTTGAGATTTAGACAACTAGCTAGTTGGTTTTAATTAAGTAGAGCATTAACTTGTGTTCCATTGCTGCTGACATTTAGATTTCAGGGTCCTAGTTTAGGACATTGTACCTGATAGGAGCAGCAACTGGCATACTATTTTTGGTGGAGAAGGTTGCCTCTCAGAGGCTATCAATATCTACTTCATCGTTGCTATCCTTGCGTTTTGGGGGTCTAGTTAAGGAGGTTCTAATTAGTTAGAGGATGAACTTGTGTACTGTTTGTTAGAGATTGGTGCCTCCACAAAGGGTATCATCAGTCATTCCATTGCTGCTGACATTTAGATTTCAGGGTCCTAGTTTAGGACATTGTATCTGATAGGAGCACCAACCTTTGTAACATTTTTGTGGATACTTTTTCCTCTCAAAGGGTATCAAAATCCACTCCATTGTTGCTATCCTTGAGATTTCGACAACTAGCTAGTGGGTTTTAATTAATTAGAGCATTAACTTGTGTTCCATTGCTGCTGACATTTAGATTTCAGGGTCCTAGATTAGGACATTGTATCTGATAGGAGCAGCAACCTTTGTAACATTTTTGTGGATACTTTTTCCTCTCAAAGGGTATCAAAATCCACTCCATTGTTGCTATCCTTGAGATTTAGACAACTAGCTAGTGGGTTTTAATTAGAGCATTAACTTGTGTACCCTATGTTAAAGACTGATGCCTCCACAAAGGGTATCATGAGTCATTCCATTGCTTCAGACATTAAGAAGCAATCTCAAGATGTGTGTCTCATAGGAGCAGCAACTACTGTACAACTTTTGAGAATACTGTTGCCTTTCAAAGGGCATCAAGTTTCATTCAGTTGTTGCTGATGTTAAGATTAAGGGTTTCTAGCTAAAGAGCTGGTAAATGACTAGAACACTTACTTGTGTACCATTTTTTGGAGCATGACATGAGTCCTTCCATTGATGCTTACGTTTTAATTTGAGAGTCCATGCTCAGAATGTTGTACCTGATAGGAGCAGCAACTGGCATACTATTTTTGGTGGAGAAGGTTGCCTCTCAGAGGCTATCAATATCTACTTCATCGTTGCTATCCTTGAGTTTTGGGGGTCTAGTTAAGGAGGTTCTAATAAGTTAGAGGATGAACTTGTGTACTGTTTATTAGAGATTGGTGCCTCCACAATGGGTATCATCAGTCATTCCATTGCTGCTGACATTTAGATTTCAGGGTCCTAGTTTAGGACATTGTATCTGATAGGAGCAGCAACCTTTGTAACATTTTTGTGGATACTTTTTCCTCTCAAAAGGTATCAAAATCCACTCCATTGTTGCTATCCTTGAGATTTAGACAACTAGCTAGTGGGTTTTAATTAATTAGAGCATTAACTTGTGTTCCATTGCTGCTGACATTTAGATTTCAGGGTCCTAGTTTAGGACATTGTATCTGATAGGAGCAGCAACCTTTGTAACATTTTTGTGGATACTTTTTCCTCTCAAAGGGTATCAAAATCCACTCCATTGTTGCTATCCTTGAGATTTAGACAACTAGCTAGTGGGTTTTAATTAGAGCATTAACTTGTGTACCCTATGTTAAAGACTGATGCCTCCACAAAGGGTATCATGAGTCATTCCATTGCTTCAGACATTAAGAAGCAATCTCAAGATGTGTGTCTCATAGGAGCAGCAACTGCTGTACCATTTTCAAAGGGCATCAAGTTTCATTCAGTTGTTGCTGATGTTAAGATTAAGGGTTTCTAGCTAAAGAGCTGGTAAATGACTAGAACACTTACTTGTGTACCATTTTTTGGAGCATGACATGAGTCCTTCCATTGATGCTTACGTTTTAATTTGAGAGTCCAAGCTCAGAATGTTGTACCTGATAGGAGCAGCAACTGGCATACTATTTTTGGTGGAGAAGGTTGCCTCTCAGAGGCTATCAATATCTACTTCATCGTTGCTATCCTTGAGTTTTGGGGGTCTAGTTAAGGAGGTTCTAATTAGTTAGAGGATGAACTTGTGTACTGTTTGTTAGAGATTGGTGCCTCCACAAAGGGTATCATCAGTCATTCCATTGCTGCTGACATTTAGATTTCAGGGTCCTAGTTTAGGACATTGTATCTGATAGGAGCAGCAACCTTTGTAACATTTTTGTGGATACTTTTTCCTCTCAAAGGGTATCAAAATCCACTCCATTGTTGCTATCCTTGAGATTTAGACAACTAGCTAGTGGGTTTTAATTAAGTAGAGCATTAACTTGTGTTCCATTGCTGCTGACATTTAGATTTCAGGGTCCTAGTTTAGGACATTGTATCTGATAGGAGCAGCAACCTTTGTAACATTTTTGTGGATACTTTTTCCTCTCAAAGGGTATCAAAATCCACTCCATTGTTGCTATCCTTGAGATTTAGACAACTAGCTAGTTGGTTTTAATTAAGTAGAGCATTAACTTGTGTTCCATTGCTGCTGACATTTAGATTTCAGGGTCCTAGTTTAGGACATTGTACCTGATAGGAGCAGCAACTGGCATACTATTTTTGGTGGAGAAGGTTGCCTCTCAGAGGCTATCAATATCTACTTCATCATTGCTATCCTTGAGTTTTGGGGGTCTAGTTAAGGAGGTTCTAATTAGTTAGAGGATGAACTTGTGTACTGTTTGTTAGAGATTGGTGCCTCCACAAAGGGTATCATCAGTCATTCCATTGCTGCTGACATTTAGATTTCAGGGTCCTAGTTTAGGACATTGTATCTGATAGGAGCAGCAACCTTTGTAACATTTTTGTGGATACTTTTTCCTCTCAAAGGGTATCAAAATCCACTCCATTGTTGCTATCCTTGAGATTTAGACAACTAGCTAGCGGGTTTTAATTAATTAGAGCATTAACTTGTGTTCCATTGCTGCTGACATTTAGATTTCAGGGTCCTAGTTTAGGACATTGTATCTGATAGAGCAGCAACCTTTGTAACATTTTTGTGGATACTTTTTCCTCTCAAAGGGTATCAAAATCCACTCCATTGTTGCTATCCTTGAGATTTAGACAACTAGCTAGTGGGTTTTAATTAAGTAGAGCATTAACTTGTGTTCCATTGCTGCTGACATTTAGATTTCAGGGTCCTAGTTTAGGACATTGTATCTGATAGGAGCAGCAACCTTTGTAACATTTTTGTGGATACTTTTTCCTCTCAAAGGGTATCAAAATCCACTCCATTGTTGCTATCCTTGAGATTTAGACAACTAGCCAGTGGGTTTTAATTAATTAGAGCATTAACTTGTGTACCCTATGTTAAAGACTGATGCCTCCACAAAGGGTATCATGAGTCATTCCATTGCTTCTGACATTAAGAAGCAATCTCAAGATGTGTGTCTCATAGGAACAGCAACTACTGTACCATTTTTGAGAATACTGTTGCCTTTCAAAGGGCATCAAGTTTCATTCAGTTGTTGCTGATGTTAAGATTAAGGGTTTCTAGCTAAAGAGCTGGTAAATGACTAAAACACTTACTTGTGTACCATTTTTGGAGCATGACATGAGTCCTTCCATTTATGCTTACGTTTTAATTTGAGAGTCCAAGCTCAGAATGTTGTACCTGATAGGAGCAGCAACTGGCATACTATTTTTGGTGGAGAAGGTTGCCTCTCAGAGGCTATCAATTTCTACTCCATCGTTGCTATCCTTGAGTTTTGGGGGTCTAGTTAAGGAGGTTCTAATTAGTTAGAGCATGAACTTGTGTATAGAGATTGGTGCCTCCACAAAGGGTATCATCAGTCATTCCATTGCTGCTGACATTTAGATTTCAGGGTCTAGTTTAGGACATTGTATCTGATAGGAGCAACAACCTTTGTAACATTTTTGTGGATACTTTTTCCTCTCAAAGGGTATCAAAATCCACTCCATTGTTGCTATCCTTGAGATTTAGACAACTAGCTAGTGGGTTTTAATTAGAGCATTAACTTGTGTACCCTATGTTAAAGACTGATGCCTCCACAAAGGGTATCATGAGTCATTCCATTGCTTCAGACATTAAGAAGCAATCTCAAGATGTGTGTCTCATAGGAGCAGCAACTGCTGTACCATTTTTGAGAATACTGTTGCCTTTCAAAGGGCATCAAGTTTCATTCAGTTGTTGCTGATGTTAAGATTAAGGGTTTCTAGCTAAAGAGCTGGTAAATGACTAGAACACTTACTTGTGTACCATTTTTTGGAGCATGACATGAGTCCTTCCATTGATGCTTACGTTTTAATTTGAGACTCCAAGCTCAGAATGTTGTACCTGATAGGAGCAGCAACTGGCATACTATTTTTGGTGGAGAAGGTTGCCTCTCATAGGCTATCAATATCTACTTCATCGTTGCTATCCTTGAGTTTTGGGGGTCTAGTTAAGGAGGTTCTAATTAGTTAGAGGATGAACTTGTGTACTGTTTGTTAGAGATTGGTGCCTCCACAAAGGGTATCATCAGTCATTCCATTGCTGCTGACATTTAGATTTCAGGGTCCTAGTTTAGGACATTGTATCTGATAGGAGCAGCAACCTTTGTAACATTTTTGTGGATACTTTTTCCTCTCAAAGGGTATCAAAATCCACTCCATTGTTGCTATCCTTGAGATTTAGACAACTAGCTAGTGGGTTTTAATTAAGTAGAGCATTAACTTGTGTTCCATTGCTGCTGACATTTAGATTTCAGGGTCCTAGTTTAGGACATTGTATCTGATAGGAGCAGCAACCTTTGTAACATTTTTGTGGATACTTTTTCCTCTCAAAGGGTATCAAAATCCACTCCATTGTTGCTATCCTTGAGATTTAGACAACTAGCTAGTGGGTTTTAATTAAGTAGAGCATTAACTTGTGTTCCATTGCTGCTGACATTTAGATTTCAGGGTCCTAGTTTAAGACATTGTACCTGATAGGAGCAGCAACTGGCATACTATTTTTGGTGGAGAAGGTTGCCTCTCAGAGGCTATCAATATCTACTTCATCGTTGCTATCCTTGAGTTTTGGGGGTCTAGTTAAGGAGGTTCTAATTAGTTAGAGGATGAACTTGTGTACTGTTTGTTAGAGATTGGTGCCTCCACAAAGGGTATCATCAGTCATTCCATTGCTGCTGACATTTAGATTTCAGGGTCCTAGTTTAGGACATTGTATCTGATAGGAGCAGCAACCTTTGTAACATTTTTGTGGATACTTTTTCCTCTCAAAGGGTATCAAAATCCACTCCATTGTTGCTATCCTTGAGATTTAGACAACTAGCTAGTGGGTTTTAATTAAGTAGAGCATTAACTTGTGTTCCATTGCTGCTGACATTTAGATTTCAGGGTCCTAGTTTAGGACATTGTATCTGATAGGAGCAGCAACCTTTGTAACATTTTTGTGGATACTTTTTCCTCTCAAAGGGTATCAAAATCCACTCCATTGTTGCTATCCTTGAGATTTAGACAACTAGCTAGTGGGTTTTAATAAAGTAGAGCATTAACATGTGTTCCATTGCTGCTGACATTTAGATTTCAGGTTCCTAGTTTAGGACGTTGTATCTGATAGGAGCAGCAACCTTTGTAACATTTTTGTGGATACTTTTTCCTCTCAAAGGGTATCAAAATCCATTCCATTGTTGCTATCCTTGAGATTTCGACAACTAGCTAGTGGGTTTTAATTAATTAGAGCATTAACTTGTGTTCCATTGCTGCTGACATTTAGATTTCAGGGTCCTAGTTTAGGACATTGTATCTGATAGGAGCAGCAACCTTTGTAACATTTTTGTGGATACTTTTTCCTCTCAAAGGGTATCAAAATCCACTCCATTGTTGCTATCCTTGAGATTTAGACAACTAGCTAGTGGGTTTTAATTAAGTAGAGCATTAACTTGTGTTCCATTGCTGCTGACATTTAGATTTCAGGGTCCTAGTTTAGGACATTGTATCTGATAGGAGCAGCAACCTTTGTAACATTTTTGTGGATACTTTTTCCTCTCAAAGGGTATCAAAATCCACTCCATTGTTGCTATCCTTGAGATTTAGACAACTAGCTAGTGGGTTTTAATTAAGTAGAGCATTAACTTGTGTTCCATTGCTGCTGACATTTAGATTTCAGGGTCCTAGTTTAAGACATTGTACCTGATAGGAGCAGCAACTGGCATACTATTTTTGGTGGAGAAGGTTGCCTCTCAGAGGCTATCAATATCTACTTCATCGTTGCTATCCTTGAGTTTTGGGGGTCTTGTTAAGGAGGTTCTAATTAGTTAGAGGATGAACTTGTGTACTGTTTGTTAGAGATTGGTGCCTCCACAAAGGGTATCATCAGTCATTCCATTGCTGCTGACATTTAGATTTCAGGGTCCTAGTTTAGGACATTGTATCTGATAGGAGCAGCAACCTTTGTAACATTTTTGTGGATACTTTTTCCTCTCAAAGGGTATCAAAATCCACTCCATTGTTGCTATCCTTGAGATTTAGACAACTAGCTAGTGGGTTTTAATTAAGTAGAGCATTAACTTGTGTTCCATTGCTGCTGACATTTAGATTTCAGGGTCCTAGTTTAGGACATTGTATCTGATAGGAGCAGCAACCTTTGTAACATTTTTGTGGATACTTTTTCCTCTCAAAGGGTATCAAAATCCACTCCATTGTTGCTATCCTTGAGATTTAGACAACTAGCTAGTGGGTTTTAATAAAGTAGAGCATTAACATGTGTTCCATTGCTGCTGACATTTAGATTTCAGGTTCCTAGTTTAGGACGTTGTATCTGATAGGAGCAGCAACCTTTGTAACATTTTTGTGGATACTTTTTCCTCTCAAAGGGTATCAAAATCCATTCCGTTGTTGCTATCCTTGAGATTTCGACAACTAGCTAGTGGGTTTTAATTAATTAGAGCATTAACTTGTGTTCCATTGCTGCTGACATTTAGATTTCAGGGTCCTAGTTTAGGACATTGTATCTGATAGGAGCAGCAACCTTTGTAACATTTTTGTGGATACTTTTTCCTCTCAAAGGGTATCAAAATCCACACCATTGTTGCTATCCTTGAGATTTAGACAACTAGCTAGTGGGTTTTAATTAAGTAGAGCATTAACTTGTGTTCCATTGCTGCTGACATTTAGATTTCAGGGTCCTAGTTTAGGACATTGTATCTGATAGGAGCAGCAACCTTTGTAACATTTTTGTGGATACTTTTTCCTCTCAAAGGGTATCAAAATCCACTCCATTGTTGCTATCCTTGAGATTTAGACAACCAGCTAGTGGGTTTTAATTAATTAGAGCATTAACTTGTGTTCCATTGCTGCTGACATTTAGATTTTTGGGTCCTAGTTTAGGACATTGTATCTGATAGGAGCAGCAACCTTTGTAACATTTTTGTGGATACTTTTTCCTCTCAAAGGGTATTAAAATCCACTCCATTGTTGCTATCCTTGAGATTTAGACAACTAGCTAGTGGGTTTTAATTAAGTAGAGCATTAACTTGTGTTCCATTGCTGCCGACATTTAGATTTCAGGTTCCTAGTTTAGGACGTTGTATCTGATAGGAGCAGCAACCTTTGTAACATTTTTGTGGATACTTTTTCCTCTCAAAGGGTATCAAAATCCACTCCATTGTTGCTATCCTTGAGATTTAGACAACTAGCTAGTGGGTTTTAATTAATTAGAGCATTAACTTGTGTTCCTTTGCTGCTGACATTTAGATTTCAGGGTCCTAGTTTAGGACATTGTATCTGATAGGAGCAGCAACCTTTGTAACATTTTTGTGGATACTTTTTCCTCTCAAAGGGTATCAAAATCCACTCCATTGTTGCTATCCTTGAGATTTAGACAACTAGCTAGTGGGTTTTAATTAGAGAATTAACTTGTGTACCCTATGTTAAAAAAGACTGATGCCTCCACAAAGGGTATCATGAGTCATTCCATTGCTTCAGACATTAAGAAGCAATCTCAAGATGTGTGTCTCATAGGATCAGCAACTAATGTATCATTTTTGAGAATACTGTTGCCTTTCAAAGGGCATCAAGTTTCATTCAGTTGTTGCTGACGTTAAGATTAAGGGTTTCTAGCTAAAGAGCTGGTAAATGACTAGAACACTTACTTGTGTACCATTTTTTGGAGCATGACATGAGGCCTTCCATTTATGCTTACGTTTTAATTTGAGGGTCCAAGCTCAGAATGTTGTACCTGATAGGAGCAGCAACTGGCATACTATTTTTGGTGGAGAAGGTTTCCTCTCAGAGGCTATCAATATCTACTTCATCGTTGCTATCCTTGCGTTTTGGGGGTCTAGTTAAGGAGGTTCTAATTAGAGGATGAACTTGTGTACTGTTTGTTAGAGATTGGTGCCTCCACAAAGGGTATCATCAGTCATTCCATTGCTGCTGACATTTAGATTTCAGGGTCCTAGTTTAGGACATTGTATCTGATAGGAGCAGCAACCTTTGTAACATTTTTGTGGATACTTTTTCCTCTCAAAGGGTATCAAAATCCACTCCATTGTTGCTATCCTTGAGATTTAGACAACTAGCTAGTGGGTTTTAATTAAGTAGAGCATTAACTTGTGTTCCATTGCTGCTGACATTTAGATTTCAGGGTCCTAGTTCAGGACATTGTATCTGATAGGAGCAGCAACCTTTGTAACATTTTTGTGGATACTTTTTCCTCTCAAAGGGTATCAAAATCCACTCCATTGTTGCTATCCTTGAGATTTAGACAACTAGCCTAGTGGGTTTTAATTAAGTAGAGCATTAACTTGTGTTCCATTGCTGCTGACATTTAGATTTCAGGGTCCTAGTTCAGGACATTGTATCTGATAGGAGCAGCAACCTTTGTAACATTTTTGTGGATACTTTTTCCTCTCAAAGGGTATCAAAATCCACTCCATTGTTGCTATCCTTGAGATTTAGACAACTAGCCAGTGGGTTTTAATTAATTAGAGCCTTAACTTGTGTACCCTATGTTAAAGACTGATGCCTCCACAAAGGGTATCATGAGTCATTCCATTGCTTCAGACATTAAGAAGCAATCTCAAGATGTGTGTCTCATAGGAGCAGCAACTAATGTATCATTTTTGAGAATACTGTTGCCTTTCAAAGGGCATCAAGTTTCATTCAGTTGTTGCTGACGTTAAGATTAAGGGTTTCTAGCTAAGGAGCTGGTAAATGACTAGAACACTTACTTGTGTACCATTTTTTGGAGCATGACATGAGTCCTTCCATTTATGCTTACGTTTTAATTTGAGAGTCCAAGCTCAGAATGTTGTACCTGATAGGAGCAGCAACTGGCATACTATTTTTGGTGGAGAAGGTTGCCTCTCAGAGGCTATCAATATCTACTTCATCGTTGCTATCCTTGAGTTGTGGGGGTCTAGTTAAGGAGGTTCTAATTAGTTAGAGGATGAATTTGTGTACTGTTTGTTAGAGATTGGTGCCTCCACAAAGGGTATCATCAGTCATTCCATTGCTGCTGACATTTAGATTTCAGGGTCCTAGTTTAGGACATTGTATCTGATAGGAGCAGCAACCTTTGTAACATTTTTGTGGATACTTTTTCCTCTCAAAGGGTATCAAAATCCACTCCATTGTTGCTATCCTTGAGATTTAGACAACTAGCTAGTGGGTTTTAATTAATTAGAGCATTAACTTGTGTTCCATTGCTGCTGACATTTAGATTTCAGGGTCCTAGTTTAGGACATTGTATCTGATAGGAGCAGCAACCTTTGTAACATTTTTGTGGATACTTTTTCCTCTCAAAGGGTATCAAAATCCACTCCATTGTTGCTATCCTTGAGATTTCGACAACTAGCTAGTGGGTTTTAATTAATTAGAGCATTAACTTGTGTTCCATTGCTGCTGACATTTAGATTTCAGGGTCCTAGATTAGGACATTGTATCTGATAGGAGCAGCAACCTTTGTAACATTTTTGTGGATACTTTTTCCTCTCAAAGGGTATCAAAATCCACTCCATTGTTGCTATCCTTGAGATTTAGACAACTAGCTAGTGGGTTTTAATTAGAGCATTAACTTGTGTACCCTATGTTAAAGACTGATGCCTCCACAAAGGGTATCATGAGTCATTCCATTGCTTCAGACATTAAGAAGCAATCTCAAGATGTGTGTCTCATAGGAGCAGCAACTACTGTACAATTTTTGAGAATACTGTTGCCTTTCAAAGGGCATCAAGTTTCATTCAGTTGTTGCTGATGTTAAGATTAAGGGTTTCTAGCTAAAGAGCTGGTAATGACTAGAACACTTACTTGTGTACCATTTTTTGGAGCATGACATGAGTCCTTCCATTGATGCTTACGTTTTAATTTGAGAGTCCAAGCTCAGAATGTTGGACCTGATAGGAGCAGCAACTGGCATACTATTTTTGGTGGAGAAGGTTGCCTCTCAGAGGCTATCAATATCTACTTCATCGTTGCTATCCTTGAGTTTTGGGGGTCTAGTTAAGGAGGTTCTAATTAGTTAGAGGATGAACTTGTGTACTGTTTGTTAGAGATTGGTGCCTCCACAAAGGGTATCATCAGTCATTCCATTGCTGCTGACATTTAGATTTCAGGGTCCTAGTTTAGGACATTGTATCTGATAGGAGCAGCAACCTTTGTAACATTTTTGTGGATACTTTTTCCTCTCAAAGGGTATCAAAATCCACTCCATTGTTGCTATCCTTGAGATTTAGACAACTAGCTAGTGGGTTTTAATTAAGTAGAGCATTAACTTGTGTTCCATTGCTGCTGACATTTAGATTTCAGGGTCCTAGTTTAGGACCTTGTATCTGATAGGAGCAGCAACCTTTGTAACATTTTTGTGGATACTTTTTCCTCTCAAAGGGTATCAAAATCCACTCCATTGTTGCTATCCTTGAGATTTAGACAACTAGCTAGTGGGTTTTAATTAAGTAGAGCATTAACTTGTGTTCCATTGCTGCTGACATTTAGATTTCAGGGTCCTAGTTTAGGACATTGTACCTGATAGGAGCAGCAACTGGCATACTATTTTTGGTGGAGAAGGTTGCCTCTCAGAGGCTATCAATATCTACTTCATCGTTGCTATCCTTGAGTTTTGGGGGTCTAGTTAAGGAGGTTCTAATTAGTTAGAGGATGAACTTGTGTACTGTTTGTTAGAGATTGGTGCCTCCACAAAGGGTATCATCAGTCATTCCATTGCTGCTGACATTTAGATTTCAGGGTCCTAGTTTAGGACATTGTATCTGATAGGAGCAGCAACCTTTGTAACATTTTTGTGGATACTTTTTCCTCTCAAAGGGTATCAAAATCCACTCCATTGTTGCTATCCTTGAGATTTAGACAACTAGCTAGTGGGTTTTAATTAAGTAGAGCATTAACTTGTGTTCCATTGCTGCTGACATTTAGATTTCAGGGTCCTAGTTTAGGACATTGTATCTGATAGGAGCAGCAACCTTTGTAACATTTTTGTGGATACTTTTTCCTCTCAAAGGGTATCAAAATCCACTCCATTGTTGCTATCCTTGAGATTTAGACAACTAGCTAGTGGGTTTTAATAAAGTAGAGCATTAACATGTGTTCCATTGCTGCTGACATTTAGATTTCAGGTTCCTAGTTTAGGACGTTGTATCTGATAGGAGCAGCAACCTTTGTAACATTTTTGTGGATACTTTTTCCTCTCAAAGGGTATCAAAATCCACTCCATTGTTGCTATCCTTGAGATTTAGACAACTAGCTTGTGGGTTTTAATTAAGTAGAGCATTAACTTGTGTTCCATTGCTGCTGACATTTAGATTTCAGGGTCCTAGTTTAGGACATTGTATCTGATAGGAGCAGCAACCTTTGTAACATTTTTGTGGATACTTTTTCCTCTCAAAGGGTATCAAAATCCACTCCATTGTTGCTATCCTTGAGATTTAGACAACTAGCTAGTTGGTTTTAATTAAGTAGAGCATTAACTTGTGTTCCATTGCTGCTGACATTTAGATTTCAGGGTCCTAGTTTAGGACATTGTACCTGATAGGAGCAGCAACTGGCATACTATTTTTGGTGGAGAAGGTTGCCTCTCAGAGGCTATCAATATCTACTTCATCGTTGCTATCCTTGCGTTTTGGGGGTCTAGTTAAGGAGGTTCTAATTAGTTAGAGGATGAACTTGTGTACTGTTTGTTAGAGATTGGTGCCTCCACAAAGGGTATCATCAGTCATTCCATTGCTGCTGACATTTAGATTTCAGGGTCCTAGTTTAGGACATTGTATCTGATAGGAGCACCAACCTTTGTAACATTTTTGTGGATACTTTTTCCTCTCAAAGGGTATCAAAATCCACTCCATTGTTGCTATCCTTGAGATTTCGACAACTAGCTAGTGGGTTTTAATTAATTAGAGCATTAACTTGTGTTCCATTGCTGCTGACATTTAGATTTCAGGGTCCTAGATTAGGACATTGTATCTGATAGGAGCAGCAACCTTTGTAACATTTTTGTGGATACTTTTTCCTCTCAAAGGGTATCAAAATCCACTCCATTGTTGCTATCCTTGAGATTTAGACAACTAGCTAGTGGGTTTTAATTAGAGCATTAACTTGTGTACCCTATGTTAAAGACTGATGCCTCCACAAAGGGTATCATGAGTCATTCCATTGCTTCAGACATTAAGAAGCAATCTCAAGATGTGTGTCTCATAGGAGCAGCAACTACTGTACAACTTTTGAGAATACTGTTGCCTTTCAAAGGGCATCAAGTTTCATTCAGTTGTTGCTGATGTTAAGATTAAGGGTTTCTAGCTAAAGAGCTGGTAAATGACTAGAACACTTACTTGTGTACCATTTTTTGGAGCATGACATGAGTCCTTCCATTGATGCTTACGTTTTAATTTGAGAGTCCATGCTCAGAATGTTGTACCTGATAGGAGCAGCAACTGGCATACTATTTTTGGTGGAGAAGGTTGCCTCTCAGAGGCTATCAATATCTACTTCATCATTGCTATCCTTGAGTTTTGGGGGTCTAGTTAAGGAGGTTCTAATAAGTTAGAGGATGAACTTGTGTACTGTTTATTAGAGATTGGTGCCTCCACAATGGGTATCATCAGTCATTCCATTGCTGCTGACATTTAGATTTCAGGGTCCTAGTTTAGGACATTGTATCTGATAGGAGCAGCAACCTTTGTAACATTTTTGTGGATACTTTTTCCTCTCAAAGGGTATCAAAATCCACTCCATTGTTGCTATCCTTGAGATTTAGACAACTAGCTAGTGGGTTTTAATTAAGTAGAGCATTAACTTGTGTTCCATTGCTGCTGACATTTAGATTTCAGGGTCCTAGTTTAGGACATTGTATCTGATAGGAGCAGCAACCTTTGTAACATTTTTGTGGATACTTTTTCCTCCCAAAGGGTATCAAAATCCACTCCATTGTTGCTATCCTTGAGATTTCGACAACTAGCTAGTGGGTTTTAATTAGATAATTAACTTGTGTACCCTCTGTTAAAGACTGATGCCTCCACAAAGGGTATCATGAGTCATTCCATTGCTTCAGACATTAAGAAGCAATCTCATGATGTGTGTCTCATAGGAGCAGCAACTAATGTACCATTTTTGAGAATACTGTTGCCTTTCAAAGGGCATCAAGTTTCATTCAGTTGTTGCTGACGTTATGATTAAGGGTTTCTAGCTAAAGATCTGGTAAATGACTAGAACACTTTCTTGTGTACCATTTTTTGGAGCATGACATGAGTCCTTCCATTTATGCTTATGTTTTAATTTGAGAGTCCAAGCTCAGAATGTTGTACCTGATAGGAGCAGCAACTGGCATACTATTTTTGGTGGAGAAGGTTTCCTCTCAGAGGCTATCAATATCTACTTCATCGTTGCTATCCTTGAGTTTTTGGGGTCTAGTTAAGGAGGTTCTAATTAGTTAGAGGATGAACTTGTGTACTGTTTGTTAGAGATTGGTGCCTCCACAAAGGGTATCATCAGTCATTCCATTGCTGCTGACATTTAGATTTCAGGGTCCTAGTTTAGGACATTGTATCTGATAGGAGCAGCAACCTTTGTAACATTTTTGTGGATACTTTTTCCTCTCAAAAGGTATCAAAATCCACTCCATTGTTGCTATCCTTGAGATTTAGACAACTAGCTAGTGGGTTTTAATTAATTAGAGCATTAACTTGTGTTCCATTGCTGCTGACATTTAGAATTCAGGGTCCTAGTTTAGGACATTGTATCTGATAGGAGCAGCAACCTTTGTAACATTTTTGTGGATACTTTTTCCTCTCAAAGGGTATCAAAATCCACTCCATTGTTGCTATCCTTGAGATTTCGACAACTAGCTAGTGGGTTTTAATTAATTAGAGCATTAACTTGTGTTCCATTGCTGCTGACATTTAGATTTCAGGGTCCTAGTTTAGGACATTGTATCTGATAGGAGCAGCAACCTTTGTAACATTTTTGTGGATACTTTTTCCTCTCAAAGGGTATCAAAATCCACTCCATTGTTGCTATCCTTGAGATTTAGACAACTAGCTAGTGGGTTTTAATTAGAGCATTAACTTGTGTACCCTATGTTAAAGACTGATGCCTCCACAAAGGGTATCATGAGTCATTCCATTGCTTCAGACATTAAGAAGCAATCTCAAGATGTGTGTCTCATAGGAGCAGCAACTGCTGTACCATTTTCAAAGGGCATCAAGTTTCATTCAGTTGTTGCTGATGTTAAGATTAAGGGTTTCTAGCTAAAGAGCTGGTAAATGACTAGAACACTTACTTGTGTACCATTTTTTGGAGCATGACATGAGTCCTTCCATTGATGCTTACGTTTTAATTTGAGAGTCCAAGCTCAGAATGTTGTACCTGATAGGAGCAGCAACTGGCATACTATTTTTGGTGGAGAAGGTTGCCTCTCAGAGGCTATCAATATCTACTTCATCGTTGCTATCCTTGAGTTTTGGGGGTCTAGTTAAGGAGGTTCTAATTAGTTAGAGGATGAACTTGTGTACTGTTTGTTAGAGATTGGTGCCTCCACAAAGGGTATCATCAGTCATTCCATTGCTGCTGACATTTAGATTTCAGGGTCCTAGTTTAGGACATTGTATCTGATAGGAGCAGCAACCTTTGTAACATTTTTGTGGATACTTTTTCCTCTCAAAGGGTATCAAAATCCACTCCATTGTTGCTATCCTTGAGATTTAGACAACTAGCTAGTGGGTTTTAATTAAGTAGAGCATTAACTTGTGTTCCATTGCTGCTGACATTTAGATTTCAGGGTCCTAGTTTAGGACATTGTATCTGATAGGAGCAGCAACCTTTGTAACATTTTTGTGGATACTTTTTCCTCTCAAAGGGTATCAAAATCCACTCCATTGTTGCTATCCTTGAGATTTAGACAACTAGCTAGTTGGTTTTAATTAAGTAGAGCATTAACTTGTGTTCCATTGCTGCTGACATTTAGATTTCAGGGTCCTAGTTTAGGACATTGTACCTGATAGGAGCAGCAACTGGCATACTATTTTTGGTGGAGAAGGTTGCCTCTCAGAGGCTATCAATATCTACTTCATCATTGCTATCCTTGAGTTTTGGGGGTCTAGTTAAGGAGGTTCTAATTAGTTAGAGGATGAACTTGTGTACTGTTTGTTAGAGATTGGTGCCTCCACAAAGGGTATCATCAGTCATTCCATTGCTGCTGACATTTAGATTTCAGGGTCCTAGTTTAGGACATTGTATCTGATAGGAGCAGCAACCTTTGTAACATTTTTGTGGATACTTTTTCCTCTCAAAGGGTATCAAAATCCACTCCATTGTTGCTATCCTTGAGATTTAGACAACTAGCTAGTGGGTTTTAATTAAGTAGAGCATTAACTTGTGTTCCATTGCTGCTGACATTTAGATTTCAGGGTCCTAGTTTAGGACATTGTATCTGATAGGAGCAGCAACCTTTGTAACATTTTTGTGGATACTTTTTCCTCTCAAAGGGTATCAAAATCCACTCCATTGTTGCTATCCTTGAGATTTAGACAACCAGCTAGTGGGTTTTAATTAATTAGAGCATTAACTTGTGTTCCATTGCTGCTGACATTTAGATTTCAGGGTCCTAGTTTAGGACGTTGTATCTGATAGGAGCAGCAACCTTTGTAACATTTTTGTGGATACTTTTTCCTCTCAAAGGGTATTAAAATCCACTCCATTGTTGCTATCCTTGAGATTTAGACAACTAGCTAGTGGGTTTTAATTAAGTAGAGCATTAACTTGTGTTCCATTGCTGCCGACATTTAGATTTCAGGTTCCTAGTTTAGGACGTTGTATCTGATAGGAGCAGCAACCTTTGTAACATTTTTGTGGATACTTTTTCCTCTCAAAGGGTATCAAAATCCACTCCATTGTTGCTATCCTTGAGATTTAGACAACTAGCTAGTGGGTTTTAATTAATTAGAGCATTAACTTGTGTTCCTTTGCTGCTGACATTTAGATTTCAGGGTCCTAGTTTAGGACATTGTATCTGATAGGAGCAGCAACCTTTGTAACATTTTTGTGGATACTTTTTCCTCTCAAAGGGTATCAAAATTCACTCCATTGTTGCTATCCTTGAGATTTAGACAACTAGCTAGTGGGTTTTAATTAGAGAATTAACTTGTGTACCCTATGTTAAAAAAGACTGATGCCTCCACAAAGGGTATCATGAGTCATTCCATTGCTTCAGACATTAAGAAGCAATCTCAAGATGTGTGTCTCATAGGATCAGCAACTAATGTATCATTTTTGAGAATACTGTTGCCTTTCAAAGGGCATCAAGTTTCATTCAGTTGTTGCTGACCTTAAGATTAAGGGTTTCTAGCTAAAGAGCTGGTAAATGACTAGAACACTTACTTGTGTACCATTTTTTGGAGCATGACATGAGTCCTTCCATTTATGCTTACGTTTTAATTTGAGAGTCCAAGCTCAGAATGTTGTACCTGATAGGAGCAGCAACTGGCATACTATTTTTGGTGGAGAAGGTTGCCTCTCAGAGGCTATCAATATCTACTTCATCGTTGCTATCCTTGCGTTTTGGGGGTCTAGTTAAGGAGGTTCTAATTAGTTAGAGGATGAACTTGTGTACTGTTTGTTAGAGATTGGTGCCTCCACAAAGGGTATCATCAGTCATTCCATTGCTGCTGACATTTAGATTTCAGGGTCCTAGTTTAGGACATTGTATCTGATAGGAGCAGCAACCTTTGTAACATTTTTGTGGATACTTTTTCCTCTCAAAGGGTATCAAAATCCACTCCATTGTTGCTATCCTTGAGATTTAGACAACTAGCTTGTGGGTTTTAATTAAGTAGAGCATTGACTTGTGTTCCATTGCTGCTGACATTTAGATTTCAGGGTCCTAGTTCAGGACATTGTATCTGATAGGAGCAGCAACCTTTGTAACATTTTTGTGGATACTTTTTCCTCTCAAAGGGTATCAAAATCCACTCCATTGTTGCTATCCTTGAGATTTAGACAACTAGCCTAGTGGGTTTTAATTAGAGAATTAACTTGTGTACCCTATATTAAAGACTGATGCCTCCACAAAGGGTATCATGAGTCATTCCATTGCTTCAGACATTAAGAAGCAATCTCAAGATGTGTGTCTCATAGGAGCAGCAACTAATGTATCATTTTTGAGAATACTGTTGCCTTTCAAAGGGCATCAAGTTTCATTCAGTTGTTGCTGACCTTAAGATTAAGGGTTTCTAGCTAAAGAGCTGGTAAATGACTAGAACACTTACTTGTGTACCATTTTTTGGAGCATGACATGAGTCCTTCCATTTATGCTTACGTTTTAATTTGAGAGTCCAAGCTCAGAATGTTGTACCTGATAGGAGCAGCAACTGGCATACTATTTTTGGTGGAGAAGGTTGCCTCTCAGAGGCTATCAATATCTACTTCATCGTTGCTATCCTTGAGTTTTGGGGGTCTAGTTAAGGAGGTTCTAATTAGTTAGAGGATGAACTTGTGTACTGTTTGTTAGAGATTGGTGCCTCCACAAAGGGTATCATCAGTCATTCCATTGCTGCTGACATTTAGATTTCAGGGTCCTAGTTTAGGACATTGTATCTGATAGGAGCAGCAACCTTTGTAACATTTTTGTGGATACTTTTTCCTCTCAAAAGGTATCAAAATCCACTCCATTGTTGCTATCCTTGAGATTTAGACAACTAGCTAGTGGGTTTTAATTAATTAGAGCATTAACTTGTGTTCCATTGCTGCTGACATTTAGAATTCAGGGTCCTAGTATAGGACATTGTATCTGATAGGAGCAGCAACCTTTGTAACATTTTTGTGGATACTTTTTCCTCTCAAAGGGTATCAAAATCCACTCCATTGTTGCTATCCTTGAGATTTCGACAACTAGCTAGTGGGTTTTAATTAATTAGAGCATTAACTTGTGTTCCATTGCTGCTGACATTTAGATTTCAGGGTCCTAGTTTAGGACATTGTATCTGATAGGAGCAGCAACCTTTGTAACATTTTTGTGGATACTTTTTCCTCTCAAAGGGTATCAAAATCCACTCCATTGTTGCTATCCTTGAGATTTAGACAACTAGCTAGTGGGTTTTAATTAGAGCATTAACTTGTGTACCCTATGTTAAAGACTGATGCCTCCACAAAGGGTATCATGAGTCATTCCATTGCTTCAGACATTAAGAAGCAATCTCAGGATGTGTGTCTCATAGGAGCAGCAACTACTGTACAATTTTTGAGAATACTGTTGCCTTTCAAAGGGCATCAAGTTTCATTCAGTTGTTGCTGATGTTAAGATTAAGGGTTTCTAGCTAAAGAGCTGGTAAATGACTAGAACACTTACTTGTGTACCATTTTTTGGAGCATGACATGAGTCCTTCCATTGATGCTTACGTTTTAATTTGAGAGTCCAAGCTCAGAATGTTGGACCTGATAGGAGCAGCAACTGGCATACTATTTTTGGTGGAGAAGGTTGCCTCTCAGAGGCTATCAATATCTACTTCATCGTTGCTATACTTGAGTTTTGGGGGTCTAGTTAAGGAGGTTCTAATTAGTTAGAGGATGAACTTGTGTACTGTTTGTTAGAGATTGGTGCCTCCACAAAGGGTATCATCAGTCATTCCATTGCTGCTGAAATTTAGATTTCAGGGTCCTAGTTTAGGACATTGTATCTGATAGGAGCAGCAACTTTTGTAACATTTTTGTGGATACTTTTTCCTCTCAAAGGGTATCAAAATCCACTCCATTGTTGCTATCCTTGAGATTTCGACAACTAGCTAGTGGGTTTTAATTAGAGCATTAACTTGTGTACCCTATGTTAAAGACTGATGCCTCCACAAAGGGTATCATGAGTCATTCCATTGCTTCTGACATTAAGAAGCAATCTCAAGGTGTGTGTCTCATAGGAGTAGCAACTACTGTACCATTTTTGAGAATACTGTTGCCTTTCAAAGGGCATCAAGTTTCATTCAGTTGTTGCTGATGTTAAGATTAAGGGTTTCTAGCTAAAGAGCTGGTAAATGACTAGAACACTTACTTGTGTACCATTTTTTGGAGCATGACATGAGTCCTTCCATTGATGCTTACGTTTTAATTTGAGAGTCCAAGCTCAGAATGTTGTACCTGATAGGAGCAGCAACTGGCATACTATTTTTGGTGGAGAAGGTTGCCTCTCAGAGGCTATCAATATCTACTCCATTGTTGCTATCCTTGAGTTTTGGGGGTCTAGTTAAGGAGGTTCTAATTAGTTAGAGCATGAACTTGTGTACTGTTTGTTAGAGATTGGTGCCTCCACAAAGGGTATCATCAGTCATTCCATTGCTGCTGACATTTAGATTTCAGGGTCCTAGTTTAGGACATTGTATCTGATAGAGCAGCAACCTTTGTAACATTTTTGTGGATACTTTTTCCTCTCAAAGGGTATCAAAATCCACTCCATTGTTGCTATCCTTGAGATTTAGACAACTAGCTAGTGGTTTTTAATTAAGTAGAGCATTAACTTGTGTTCCATTGCTGCTGGCATTTAGATTTCAGGGTCCTAGTTTAGGACATTGTATCTGATAGGAGCAGCAACCTTTGTAACATTTTTGTGGATACTTTTTCCTCTCAAAGGGTATCAAAATCCACTCCATTGTTGCTATCCTTGAGATTTCGACAACTAGCTAGTGGGTTTTAATTAGATAATTAACTTGTGTACCCTCTGTTAAAGACTGATGCCTCCACAAAGGGTATCATGAGTCATTCCATTGCTTCAGACATTATGAAGCAATCTCATGATGTGTGTCTCATAGAAGCAGCAACTAATGTACCATTTTTGAGAATACTGTTGCCTTTCAAAGGGCATCAAGTTTCATTCAGTTGTTGCTGACGTTAAGATTAAGGGTTTCTAGCTAAAGATCTGGTAAATGACTAGAACACTTACTTGTGTACCATTTTTTGGAGCATGACATGAGTCCTTCCATTTATGCTTACGTTTTAATTTGAGAGTCCAAGCTCAGAATGTTGTACCTGATAGGAGCAGCAACTGGCATACTATTTTTGGTGGAGAAGGTTTCCTCTCAGAGGCTATCAATATCTACTTCATCGTTGCTATCCTTGAGTTTTTGGGGTCTAGTTAAGGAGGTTCTAATTAGTTAGAGGATGAACTTGTGTACTGTTTGTTAGAGATTGGTGCCTCCACAAAGGGTATCATCAGTCATTCCATTGCTGCTGACATTTAGATTTCAGGGTCCTAGTTTAGGACATTGTATCTGATAGGAGCAGCAACCTTTGTAACATTTTTGTGGATACTTTTTCCTCTCAAAAGGTATCAAAATCCACTCCATTGTTGCTATCCTTGAGATTTAGACAACTAGCTAGTGGGTTTTAATTAATTAGAGCATTAACTTGTGTTCCATTGCTGCTGACATTTAGAATTCAGGGTCCTAGTTTAGGACATTGTATCTGATAGGAGCAGCAACCTTTGTAACATTTTTGTGGATACTTTTTCCTCTCAAAGGGCATCAAAATCCACTCCATTGTTGCTATCCTTGAGATTTCGACAACTAGCTAGTGGGTTTTAATTAATTAGAGCATTAACTTGTGTTCCATTGCTGCTGACATTTAGATTTCAGGGTCCTAGTTTAGGACATTGTATCTGATAGGAGCAGCAACCTTTGTAACATTTTTGTGGATACTTTTTCCTCTCAAAGGGTATCAAAATCCACTCCATTGTTGCTATCCTTGAGATTTAGACAACTAGCTAGTGGGTTTTAATTAGAGCATTAACTTGTGTACCCTATGTTAAAGACTGATGCCTCCACAAAGGGTATCATGAGTCATTCCATTGCTTCTGACATTAAGAAGCAATCTCAAGATGTGTGTCTCATAGGAGCAGCAACTACTGTACCATTTTTGAGAATACTGTTGCCTTTCAAAGGGCATCAAGTTTCATTCAGTTGTTGCTGATGTTAAGATTAAGGGTTTCTAGCTAAAGAGCTGGTAAATGACTAGAACACTTACTTGTGTACCATTTTTAGCAGCATGACATGAGTCCTTCCATTTATGCTTACGTTTTAATTTGAGAGTCCAAGCTCAGAATGTTGTACCTGATAGGAGCAGCAACTGGCATACTATTTTTGGTGGAGAAGGTTGCCTCTCAGAGGCTATCAATATCTACTTCATCGTTGCTATCTTTGAGTTTTGGGGGTCTAATTAGTTAGAGGATGAACTGGTGTACTGTTTGTTAGAGATTGGTGCCTCCACAAAGGGTATCATCAGTCATTCCATTGCTGCTGACATTTAGATTTCAGGGTCCTAGTTTAGGACATTGTATCTGATAGGAGCAGCAACCTTTGTAACATTTTTGTGGATACTTTTTCCTCTCAAAGGGTATCAAAATCCACTTCATTGTTGCTATCCTTGAGATTTAGACAACTAGCTAGTAGGTTTTAATTAATTAGAGCATTAACTTGTGTTCCATTGCTGCTGACATTTAGAATTCAGGGTCCTAGTTTAGGACATTGTATCTGATAGGAGCAGCAACCTTTGTAACATTTTTGTGGATACTTTTTCCTCTCAAAGGGTATCAAAATCCACTCCATTGTTGCTATCCTTGAGATTTCGACAACTAGCTAGTGGGTTTTAATTAGAACATTAACTTGTGTACCTTGGGGGTCCCTCACCTGCTGTCCTATTTTCATGCTGCTCAGCTGGCGCAATTGGCGCTGGTCCATCTCGGTTCTCAAGCCCCTAGATGGGTTCCCCTCGAGGAGAATCTGTGCCATCTGCCTGATATCTCGGAGGTTTGTTGGTTGGGGGGGAGCGCGCGCCCATCTTGCGCTGCTAGCCCTACCCTGTCCTTTTCCCTCTCTTTATGGGATCGTCTTAAATCGAAACTCAAATTGCTCCACGCGCCGTCTGCCCTTACCCCTCTGTTTCGTAATCCTGCCTTTCCTGCGGGGTTGGAGTTAGCTTCCTTCCGATGGTGGAGATCTCACGGTTTTACGAAGACTGGTCACCTGTATCACCAGGGCTATTTCCACACTGTGCGTACCCTCACTGCTTCTTTTCAGATGCCCCCCGCGGAGACGTTTCGTTTCCTTCAACTTCGTTCTTTTTTGACGGGGCTCAAATTTCCCCGCTCCTTCCCTCCTATGACTCCGTTCGAACGACTGTGTTGGGCTGGGGACAGACGTCCGGGCGCGATTTCGCAGCTCTACACCCACCTTATCACACATGCCTTCTCGGTCACCCCTTCCCATTGTCGTTTATGGGAGGGTGACCTCGGGGTACCTTTGACCCAGCTGGACTGGACAGAAATATACGCTAACACGTTCTCGCTTACCGCTAACACTCTCATTAAGGAGGGCGCGTTCAAGGTGGTTGGTAGGTGGTATCTTCACCCTTCCCGGGTCGCCCGGATCTTCCCGGGCTCCGGGGATGGCTGCACGAGAGGTTGTGGAGAGAGGGGCTCGTATTTCCATATGTGGTGGACGTGCCCTCTGGCCGTGGACATGTGGACCTGGGTCTTTGATCTTCTCAGTGAACTTTTGGGCACACGGGTTGATAGGTGCCCTTTAACGGCTTTGCTTAATAAAGATCACCCTGACCCCCGATTCCCCAGGTACACCCAACGTCTCATTCACAGGATATGCGCGGCTGCGCGACTCTCTGTTGCTAAAAATTGGAATACGTGCATCCCTTCCCGACAGCACATCTTAGCTAAAATTTGGCATATCATGCACATGGAAAAACTCACTGCTTACATACACAACACTACTGACAGTTTCCTGAGGGTGTGGACCCCCTGGATGTCTTCTGCTTACGCTGACGGCTCCACGAGGCGGATAGCAGCATTATGAGGTATCATTCTGGTGTGCTGTGTGGTCTCTTTCTTTCCTTTCACCCCCCCCCCTTTTTTTTTTTTTTTTTTTTTTTTTTTTTTTTTTTTTTTCTTTTTTCTCCTGTTTGTTCGTTTGTTTGCCCCCTCTCCTTTCTTCCCCGATTTCCCTCTTCTCCCCTTCCCCTTGTGTTTCCCCCTTTTTCACCTGGTCCCAGTACTGGGATCTTTGCCCTCCAGGGCTGTTCCGTCCCCTTTTTTTTTTTCTTTCTTTTTTTTTTTTCCACTGCCTGATGGCGTATGGTGCCACGACCTGGGGACTCTACCTACGGGTTGGCCCATTCCCTGGGAGGGTTTTCCTTCCCATGAATATTTACACTAACTCATATCGTGCTTATGTTTACCAGGCATGGTCCTGGATGTAGCTGTCTCTGAGCCTTTTTTTCCTCATGTTGGTTTCCTCCTCACTACCTTAGTTCGGTGAGGCCTGAGACTTTCAGCAACACCAATGTCGTCGCTGTTGCTTTGTGTATGCACTTGTTTTACGTTACATTGGTTAATATCTGACGATGTTTCTGTTATTTGCACGTCATAATCTCACACAAAAAAACGAAAAATGGGCGTCTGGGCGCCGCTTTACTCTGACCTATATGTATTTTCTTTGCATGTTCTGTTATATGCTGTGCCTGGATGCCAATAAAAACCTTTTTAATCGAAGAACATTAACTTGTGTACCCTATGTTAAAGACTGATGCCTCCACAAAGGGTATCATGAGTCATTCCATTGCTTCTGACATTAAGAAGCAATCTCAAGGTGTGTGTCTCATAGGAGCAGCAACTACTGTACCATTTTTGAGAATACTGTTGCCTTTCAAAGGGCATCAAGTTTCATTCAGTTGTTGCTGATGTTAAGATTAAGGGTTTCTAGCTAAAGAGCTGGTAAATGACAAGAACACTTACTTGTGTACCATTTTTTGGAGCATGACATGAGTCCTTCCATTGATGCTTACGTTTTAATTTGAGAGTCCAAGCTCAGAATGTTGTACCTGATAGGAGCAGCAACTGGCATACTATTTTTGGTGGAGAAGGTTGCCTCTCAGAGGCTATCAATATCTACTCCATTGTTGCTATCCTTGAGTTTTGGGGGTCTAGTTAAGGAGGTTCTAATTAGTTAGAGCATGAACTTGTGTACTGTTTGTTAGAGATTGGTGCCTCCACAAAGGGTATCATCAGTCATTCCATTGCTGCTGACATTTAGATTTCAGGGTCCTAGTTTAGGACATTGTATCTGATAGAGCAGCAACCTTTGTAACATTTTTGTGGATACTTTTTCCTCTCAAAGGGTATCAAAATCCACTCCATTGTTGCTATCCTTGAGATTTAGACAACTAGCTAGTGGTTTTTAATTAAGTAGAGCATTAACTTGTGTTCCATTGCTGCTGGCATTTAGATTTCAGGGTCCTAGTTTAGGACATTGTATCTGATAGGAGCAGCAACCTTTGTAACATTTTTGTGGATACTTTTTCCTCTCAAAGGGTATCAAAATCCACTCCATTGTTGCTATCCTTGAGATTTCGACAACTAGCTAGTGGGTTTTAATTAGATAATTAACTTGTGTACCCTCTGTTAAAGACTGATGCCTCCACAAAGGGTATCATGAGTCATTCCATTGCTTCAGACATTATGAAGCAATCTCATGATGTGTGTCTCATAGAAGCAGCAACTAATGTACCATTTTTGAGAATACTGTTGCCTTTCAAAGGGCATCAAGTTTCATTCAGTTGTTGCTGACGTTAAGATTAAGGGTTTCTAGCTAAAGATCTGGTAAATGACTAGAACACTTACTTGTGTACCATTTTTTGGAGCATGACATGAGTCCTTCCATTTATGCTTACGTTTTAATTTGAGAGTCCAAGCTCAGAATGTTGTACCTGATAGGAGCAGCAACTGGCATACTATTTTTGGTGGAGAAGGTTTCCTCTCAGAGGCTATCAATATCTACTTCATCGTTGCTATCCTTGAGTTTTTGGGGTCTAGTTAAGGAGGTTCTAATTAGTTAGAGGATGAACTTGTGTACTGTTTGTTAGAGATTGGTGCCTCCACAAAGGGTATCATCAGTCATTCCATTGCTGCTGACATTTAGATTTCAGGGTCCTAGTTTAGGACATTGTATCTGATAGGAGCAGCAACCTTTGTAACATTTTTGTGGATACTTTTTCCTCTCAAAAGGTATCAAAATCCACTCCATTGTTGCTATCCTTGAGATTTAGACAACTAGCTAGTGGGTTTTAATTAATTAGAGCATTAACTTGTGTTCCATTGCTGCTGACATTTAGAATTCAGGGTCCTAGTTTAGGACATTGTATCTGATAGGAGCAGCAACCTTTGTAACATTTTTGTGGATACTTTTTCCTCTCAAAGGGCATCAAAATCCACTCCATTGTTGCTATCCTTGAGATTTCGACAACTAGCTAGTGGGTTTTAATTAATTAGAGCATTAACTTGTGTTCCATTGCTGCTGACATTTAGATTTCAGGGTCCTAGTTTAGGACATTGTATCTGATAGGAGCAGCAACCTTTGTAACATTTTTGTGGATACTTTTTCCTCTCAAAGGGTATCAAAATCCACTCCATTGTTGCTATCCTTGAGATTTAGACAACTAGCTAGTGGGTTTTAATTAGAGCATTAACTTGTGTACCCTATGTTAAAGACTGATGCCTCCACAAAGGGTATCATGAGTCATTCCATTGCTTCTGACATTAAGAAGCAATCTCAAGATGTGTGTCTCATAGGAGCAGCAACTACTGTACCATTTTTGAGAATACTGTTGCCTTTCAAAGGGCATCAAGTTTCATTCAGTTGTTGCTGATGTTAAGATTAAGGGTTTCTAGCTAAAGAGCTGGTAAATGACTAGAACACTTACTTGTGTACCATTTTTAGCAGCATGACATGAGTCCTTCCATTTATGCTTACGTTTTAATTTGAGAGTCCAAGCTCAGAATGTTGTACCTGATAGGAGCAGCAACTGGCATACTATTTTTGGTGGAGAAGGTTGCCTCTCAGAGGCTATCAATATCTACTTCATCGTTGCTATCTTTGAGTTTTGGGGGTCTAATTAGTTAGAGGATGAACTGGTGTACTGTTTGTTAGAGATTGGTGCCTCCACAAAGGGTATCATCAGTCATTCCATTGCTGCTGACATTTAGATTTCAGGGTCCTAGTTTAGGACATTGTATCTGATAGGAGCAGCAACCTTTGTAACATTTTTGTGGATACTTTTTCCTCTCAAAGGGTATCAAAATCCACTTCATTGTTGCTATCCTTGAGATTTAGACAACTAGCTAGTAGGTTTTAATTAATTAGAGCATTAACTTGTGTTCCATTGCTGCTGACATTTAGAATTCAGGGTCCTAGTTTAGGACATTGTATCTGATAGGAGCAGCAACCTTTGTAACATTTTTGTGGATACTTTTTCCTCTCAAAGGGTATCAAAATCCACTCCATTGTTGCTATCCTTGAGATTTCGACAACTAGCTAGTGGGTTTTAATTAGAACATTAACTTGTGTACCCTATGTTAAAGACTGATGCCTCCACAAAGGGTATCATGAGTCATTCCATTGCTTCTGACATTAAGAAGCAATCTCAAGGTGTGTGTCTCATAGGAGCAGCAACTACTGTACCATTTTTGAGAATACTGTTGCCTTTCAAAGGGCATCAAGTTTCATTCAGTTGTTGCTGATGTTAAGATTAAGGGTTTCTAGCTAAAGAGCTGGTAAATGACTAGAACACTTACTTGTGTACCATTTTTTGGAGCATGACATGAGTCCTTCCATTGATGCTTACGTTTTAATTTGAGAGTCCAAGCTCAGAATGTTGTACCTGATAGGAGCAGCAACTGGCATACTATTTTTGGTGGAGAAGGTTGCCTCTCAGAGGCTATCAATATCTACTCCATTGTTGCTATCCTTGAGTTTTGGGGGTCTAGTTAAGGAGGTTCTAATTAGTTAGAGCATGAACTTGTGTATAGAGATTGGTGCCTCCACAAAGGGTATCATCAGTCATTCCATTGCTGCTGACATTTAGATTTCAGGGTCCTAGTTTAGGACATTGTATCTGATAGGAGCAGCAACCTTTGTAACATTTTTGTGGATACTTTTTCCTCTCAAAGGGTATCAAAATCTACTCCATTGTTGCTATCCTTGAGATTTCGACAACTAGCTAGTGGGTTTTAATTAATTAGAGCATTAACTTGTGTTCCATTGCTGCTGACATTTAGATTTCAGGGTCCTAGTTTAGGACATTGTATCTGATAGGAGCAGCAACCTTTGTAACATTTTTGTGGATACTTTTTCCTCTCAAAGGGTATCAAAATCCACTCCATTGTTGCTATCCTTGAGATTTAGACAACTAGCTAGTGGGTTTTAATTAAGTAGAGCATTAACTTGTGTTCCATTGCTGCTGACATTTAGATTTCAGGGTCCTAGTTTAGGACATTGTATCTGATAGGAGCAGCAACCTTTGTAACATTTTTGTGGATACTTTTTCCTCTCAAAGGGTATCAAAATCCACTGCATTGTTGCTATCCTTGAGATTTAGACAACTAGCTAGTGGGTTTTAATTAATTAGAGCATTAACTTGTGTTCCATTGCTGCTGACATTTAGAATTCAGGGTCCTAGTTTAGGACATTGTATCTGATAGGAGCAGCAACCTTTGTAACATTTTTGTGGATACTTTTTCCTCTCAAAGGGTATCAAAATCCACTCCATTGTTGCTATCCTTGAGATTTAGACAACTAGCTAGTGGGTTTTAATTAAGTAGAGCATTAACTTGTGTTCCATTGCTGCTGACATTTAGATTTCAGGGTCCTAGTTTAGGACATTGTATCTGATAGGAGCAGCAACCTTTGTAACATTTTTGTGGATACTTTTTCCTCTCAAAGGGTATCAAAATCCACTCCATTGTTGCTATCCTTGAGATTTAGACAACTAGCCAGTGGGTTTTAATTAATTAGAGCCTTAACTTGTGTACCCTATGTTAAAGACTGATGCCTCCACAAAGGGTATCATGAGTCATTCCATTGCTTCTGACATTAAGAAGCAATCTCAAGATGTGTGTCTCATAGGAGCAGCAACTACTGTACCATTTTTGAGAATACTGTTGCCTTTCAAAGGGCATCAAGTTTCATTCAGTTGTTGCTGATGTTAAGATTAAGGGTTTCTAGCTAAAGAGCTGGTAAATGACTAGAACACTTACTTGTGTACCATTTTTTGGAGCATGACATGAGTACTTCCATTTATACTTACGTTTTAATTTGAGAGTCCAAGCTCAGAATGTTGTACCTGATAGGAGCAGCAACTGGTATACTATTTTTGGTGGAGAAGGTTGCCTCTCAGAGGCTATCAATATCTACTTCATCGTTGCTATCCTTGAGTTTTGGGGGTCTAGTTAAGGAGGTTCTAATTAGTTAGAGGATGAACTTGTGTACTGTTTGTTAGAGATTGGTGCCTCCACAAAGGGTATCATCAGTCATTCCATTGCTGCTGACATTTAGATTTCGGGGTCCTAGTTTAGGACATTGTGTCTGATAGGAGCAGCAACCTTTGTAACATTTTTGTGGATACTTTTTCCTCTCAAAGGGTATCAAAATCCACTCCATTGTTGCTATCCTTGAGATTTAGACAACTAGCTAGTGGGTTTTAATTAAGTAGAGCATTAACTTGTGTTCCATTGCTGCCGACATTTAGATTTCAGGTTCCTAGTTTAGGACGTTGTATCTGATAGGAGCAGCAACCTTTGTAACATTTTTGTGGATACTTTTTCCTCTCAAAGGGTATCAAAATCCACTCCATTGTTGCTATCCTTGAGATTTAGACAACTAGCTAGTGGGTTTTAATTAGAGAATTAACTTGTGTACCCTCTGTTAAAGACTGATGCCTCCACAAAGGGTATCATGAATCATTCCATTGCTTCAGACATTAAGAAGCAATCTCAAGATGTGTGTCTCATAGGAGCAGCAACTAATGTACCATTTTTGAGAATACTGTTGCCTTTCAAAGGGCATCAAGTTTCATTCAGTTGTTGCTGACGTTAAGATTAAGGGTTTCTAGCTAAAGAGCTGGTAAATGACTAGAACACTTACTTGTGTACCATTTTTTGGAGCATGACATGAGTACTTCCATTTATACTTACGTTTTAATTTGAGAGTCCAAGCTCAGAAAGTTGTACCTGATAGGAGCAGCAACTGGTATACTATTTTTGGTGGAGAAGGTTGCCTCTCAGAGGCTATCAATATCTACTTCATCGTTGCTATCCTTGAGTTTTGGGGGTCTAGTTAAGGAGGTTCTAATTAGTTAGAGGATGAACTTGTGTACTGTTTGTTAGAGATTGGTGCCTCCACAAAGGGTATCATCAGTCATTCCATTGCTGCTGACATTTAGATTTCGGGGTCCTAGTTTAGGACATTGTGTCTGATAGGAGCAGCAACCTTTGTAACATTTTTGTGGATACTTTTTCCTCTCAAAGGGTATCAAAATCCACTCCATTGTTGCTATCCTTGAGATTTAGACAACTAGCTAGTGGGTTTTAATTAAGTAGAGCATTAACTTGTGTTCCATTGCTGCCGACATTTAGATTTCAGGTTCCTAGTTTAGGACGTTGTATCTGATAGGAGCAGCAACCTTTGTAACATTTTTGTGGATACTTTTTCCTCTCAAAGGGTATCAAAATCCACTCCATTGTTGCTATCCTTGAGATTTAGACAACTAGCCTAGTGGGTTTTAATTAGAGAATTAACTTGTGTACCCTCTGTTACAGACTGATGCCTCCACAAAGGGTATCATGAGTCATTCCATTGCTTCAGACATTAAGAAGCAATCTCAAGATGTGTGTCTAATAGGAGCAGCAACTAATGTACCATTTTTGAGAATACTGTTGCCTTTCAAAGGGCATCAAGTTTCATTCAGTTGTTGCTGACGTTAAGATTAAGGGTTTCTAGCTAAAGAGCTGGTAAATGACTAGAACACTTACTTGTGTACCATTTTTTTGGAGCATGACATGAGTCCTTCCATTTATGCTTACGTTTTGATTTGAGAGTCCAAGCTCAGAATGTTGTACCTGATAGGAGCAGCAACTGGCATACTATTTTTGGTGGAGAAGGTTGCCTCTCAGAGGCTATCAATATCTACTTCATCGTTGCTATCCTTGAGTTTTGGGGGTCTAGTTAAGGAGGTTCTAATTAGTTAGAGGATGAACTTGTGTACTGTTTGTTACAGATTGGTGCCTCCACAAAGGGTATCATCAGTCATTCCATTGCTGCTGATATTTAGATTTCAGGGTCCTAGTTTAGGACATTGTATCTGATAGGAGCAGCAACCTTTGTAACATTTTTGTGGATACTTTTTCCTCTCAAAGGGTATCAAAATCCACTCCATTGTTGCTATCCTTGAGATTTAGACAACTAGCTAGTGCGTTTTAATTATAGCATTAACTTGTGTACCCTATGTTAAAGACTGATGCCTCCACAAAGGGTATCATGAGTCATTCCATTGCTTCTGACATTAAGAAGCAATCTCAAGATGTGTGTCTCATAGGAGCAGCAACTAATGTACCATTTTTGAGAATACTGTTGCCTTTCAAAGGGCATCAAGTTTCATTCACTTGTTGCTGATGTTAAGATTAAGGGTTTCTAGCTAAAGAGATGGTAAATGACTAAACACTTACTTGTGTACCATTTTTTGGAGCATGACATGAGTCCTTCCATTTATGCTTACGTTTTAATTTGAGAGTCCAAGCTCAGAATGTTGTATCTGATACGAGCAGCAACTGGCATACTATTTTTGGTGGAGAAGGTTGCCTCTCAGAGGCTATCAATATCTACTCCATCGTTGCTATCCTTGAGTTTTGGATGTCTAGTTAAGGAGGTTCTAATTAGTTAGAGCATGAACTTGTGTACTGTTTGTTAGAGATTGGTGCCTCCACAAAGGGTATCATCAGTCATTCCATTGCTGCTGACATTTAGATTTCAGGGTCCTAGTTTAGGACATTGTATCTGATAGGAGCAGCAACCTTTGTAACATTTTTGTGGATACTTTTTCCTCTCAAAGGGTATCAAAATCCACTCCATTGTTGCTATCCTTGAGATTTCGACAACTAGCTAGTGGGTTTTAATTAATTAGAGCATTAACTTGTGTTCCATTGCTGCTGACATTTAGATTTCAGGGTCCTAGTTTAGGACATTGTATCTGATAGGAGCAGCAACCTTTGTAACATTTTTGTGGATACTTTTTCCTCTCAAAGGGTATCAAAATCCACTCCATTGTTGCTATCCTTGAGATTTAGACAACTAGCTAGTGGGTTTTAATTAGAGCATTAACTTGTGTACCCTATGTTAAAGACTGATGCCTCCACAAAGGGTATCATGAGTCATTCCATTGCTTCAGACATTAAGAAGCAATCTCAAGATGTGTGTCTCATAGGAGCAGCAACTACTGTACCATATTTGAGAATACTGTTGCTTTTAAAGGGCATCAGGTTTCATTCAGTTGTTGCTGATGTTAAGATTAAGGGTTTCTAGCTAAAGAGCTGGTAAATGACTAGAACACTTACTTGTGTACCATGTTTTGGAGCATGACATGAGTCCTTCCATAGATGCTTACGTTTTAATTTGAGAGTCCAAGCTCAGAATGTTGTACCTGATAGGAGCAGCAACTGGCATACTATTTTTGGTGGAGAAGGTTGCCTCTCAGAGGCTATCAATATCTACTCCATCGTTGCTATCCTTGAGTTTTGGGGGTCTAGTTAAGGAGGTTCTAATTAGTTAGAGCATGAACTTGTGTACTGTTTGTTAGAGATTGGTGCCTCCACAAAGGGTATCATCAGTCATTCCATTGCTGCTGACATTTAGATTTCAGGGTCCTAGTTTAGGACATTGTATCTGATAGGAGCAGCAACCTTTGTAACATTTTTGTGGATACTTTTTCCTCTCAAAGGGTATCAAAATCCACTCCATTGTTGCTATCCTTGAGATTTAGACAACTAGCTAGTGGGTTTTAATTAAGTAGAGCATTAACTTGTGTTCCATTGCTGCTGACATTTAGATTTCAGGGTCCTAGTTTAGGACATTGTATCTGATAGGAGCAGCAACCTTTGTAACATTTTTGTGGATACTTTTTCCTCTCAAAGGGTATCAAAATCCACTGCATTGTTGCTATCCTTGAGATTTAGACAACTAGCTAGTGGGTTTTAATTAATTAGAGCATTAACTTGTGTTCCATTGCTGCTGACATTTAGAATTCAGGGTCCTAGTTTAGGACATTGTATCTGATAGGAGCAGCAACCTTTGTAACATTTTTGTGGATACTTTTTCCTCTCAAAGGGTATCAAAATCCACTCCATTGTTGCTATCCTTGAGATTTAGACAACTAGCTAGTGGGTTTTAATTAGAGCATTAACTTGTGTACCCTATGTTAAAGACTGATGCCTCCACAAAGGGTATCATGAGTCATTCCATTGCTTCAGACATTAAGAAGCAATCTCAAGATGTGTGTCTCATAGGAGCAGCAACTAATGTACCATTTTTGAGAATACTGTTGCCTTTCAAAGGGCATCAAGTTTCATTCAGTTGTTGCTGATGTTAAGATTAAGGGTTTCTAGCTAAAGAGCTGGTAAATGACTAGAACACTTACTTGTGTACCATGTTTTGGAGCATGACATGAGTCCTTCCATTGATGCTTACGTTTTAATTTGAGAGTCCAAGCTCAGAATGTTGTACCTGATAGGAGCAGCAACTGGCATACTATTTTTGGTGGAGAAGGTTGCCTCTCAGAGGCTATCAATATCTACTTCATCGTTGCTATCCTTGAGTTTTGGGGGTCTAGTTAAGGAGGTTCTAATTAGTTAGAGGATGAACTTGTGTACTGTTTGTTAGAGATTGGTGCCTCCACAAAGGGTATCATCAGTCATTCCATTGCTGCTGACATTTAGATTTCAGGGTCCTAGTTTAGGACATTGTATCTGATAGGAGCAGCAACCTTTGTAACATTTTTGTGGATACTTTTTCCTCTCAAAGGGTATCAAAATCCACTCCATTGTTGCTATCCTTGAGATTTAGACAACTAGCTAGTGGGTTTTAATTAAGTAGAGCATTAACTTGTGTTCCATTGCTGCTGACATTTAGATTTCAGGGTCCTAGTTTAGGACATTGTATCTGATAGGAGCAGCAACCTTTGTAACATTTTTGTGGATACTTTTTCCTCTCAAAGGGTATCAAAATCCACTCCATTGTTGCTATCCTTGAGATTTAGACAACTAGCTAGTGGTTTTTAATTAAGTAGAGCATTAACTTGTGTTCCATTGCTGCTGACATTTAGATTTCAGGGTCCTAGTTTAGGACATTGTATCTGATAGGAGCAGCAACCTTTGTAACATTTTTGTGGATACTTTTTCCTCTCAAAGGGTATCAAAATCCACTCCATTGTTGCTATCCTTGAGATTTAGACAACTAGCTAGTGGGTTTTAATTAAGTAGAGCATTAACTTGTGTTCCATTGCTGCTGACATTTAGATTTCAGGGTCCTAGTTTAGGACATTGTATCTGATAGGAGCAGCAACCTTTGTAACATTTTTGTGGATACTTTTTCCTCTCAAAGGGTATCAAAATCCACTCCATTGTTGCTATCCTTGAGATTTAGACAACTAGCCAGTGGGTTTTAATTAATTAGAGCCTTAACTTGTGTACCCTATGTTAAAGACTGATGCCTCCACAAAGGGTATCATGAGTCATTCCATTGCTTCTGACATTAAGAAGCAATCTCAAGATGTGTGTCTCATAGGAGCAGCAACTACTGTACCATTTTTGAGAATACTGTTGCCTTTCAAAGGGCATCAAGTTTCATTCAGTTGTTGCTGATGTTAAGATTAAGGGTTTCTAGCTAAAGAGCTGGTAAATGACTAGAACACTTACTTGTGTACCATTTTTTGGAGCATGACATGAGTACTTCCATTTATACTTACGTTTTAATTTGAGAGTCCAAGCTCAGAATGTTGTACCTGATAGGAGCAGCAACTGGTATACTATTTTTGGTGGAGAAGGTTGCCTCTCAGAGGCTATCAATATCTACTTCATCGTTGCTATCCTTGAGTTTTGGGGGTCTAGTTAAGGAGGTTCTAATTAGTTAGAGGATGAACTTGTGTACTGTTTGTTAGAGATTGGTGCCTCCACAAAGGGTATCATCAGTCATTCCATTGCTGCTGACATTTAGATTTCAGGGTCCTAGTTTAGGACATTGTATCTGATAGGAGCAGCAACCTTTGTAACATTTTTGTGGATACTTTTTCCTCTCAAAGGGTATCAAAATCCACTCCATTGTTGCTATCCTTGAGATTTAGACAACTAGCTAGTGGGTTTTAATTAAGTAGAGCATTAACTTGTGTTCCATTGCTGCTGACATTTAGATTTCAGGGTCCTAGTTTAGGACATTGTATCTGATAGGAGCAGCAACCTTTGTAACATTTTTGTGGATACTTTTTCCTCTCAAAGGTTATCAAAATCCACTCCATTGTTGCTATCCTTGAGATTTAGACAACTAGCTAGTGGGTTTTAATTAGAGAATTAACTTGTGTACCCTATGTTAAAGACTGATGCCTCCACAAAGGGTATCATGAGTCGTTCCATTGCTTCTGACATTAAGAAGCAATCTCAAGATGTGTGTCTCATAGGAGCAGCAACTAATGTACCATTTTTGAGAATACTGTTGCATTTCAAATGGCATCAAGTTTCATTCAGTTGTTGCTGACGTTAAGATTAAGGGTTTCTAGCTAAAGAGCTGGTAAATGACTAGAACACTTACTTGTGTACCATTTTTTGGAGCATGACATGAGTCCTACCATTTATGCTTACCTTTTAATTTGAGAGTCCAAGCTCAGAATGTTGTACCTGATACGAGCAGCAACTGGCATACTATTTTTGGTGGAGAAGGTTGCCTCTCAGAGGCTATCAATATCTACTCCATCGTTGCTATCCTTGAGTTTTGGGGGTCTAGTTAAGGAGGTTCTAATTAGTTAGAGCATGAACTTGTGTACTGTTTATTAGAGATTGGTGCCTCCACAAAGGGTATCATCAGTCATTCCATTGCTGCTGACATTTAGATTTCAGGGTCCTAGTTTAGGACATTGTATCTGATAGGAGCAGCAACCTTTGTAACATTTTTGTGGATACCCTTTGAGAGGAAAAAGTATCAAAATCCACTCCATTGTTGCTATCCTTGAGATTTAGACAACTAGCTAGTGGGTTTTAATTAATTAGAGCATTAACTTGTGTTCCATTGCTGCTGACATTTAGATTTCAGGGTCCTAGTTTAGGACATTGTATCTGATAGGAGCAGCAACCTTTGTAACATTTTTGTGGATACTTTTTCCTCTCAAAGGGTATCAAAATCCACTCCATTGTTGCTATCCTTGAGATTTAGACAACTAGCTAGCGGGTTTTAATTAATTAGAGCATTAACTTGTGTTCCATTGCTGCTGACATTTAGATTTCAGGGTCCTAGTTTAGGACATTGTATCTGATAGAGCAGCAACCTTTGTAACATTTTTGTGGATACTTTTTCCTCTCAAAGGGTATCAAAATCCACTCCATTGTTGCTATCCTTGAGATTTCGACAACTAGCTAGTGGGTTTTAATTAATTAGAGCATTAACTTGTGTTCCATTGCTGCTGACATTTAGATTTCAGGGTCCTAGTTTAGGACATTGTATCTGATAGGAGCAGCAACCTTTGTAACATTTTTGTGGATACTTTTTCCTCTCAAAGGGTATCAAAATCCACTCCATTGTTGCTATCCTTGAGATTTAGACAACTAGCTAGTGGGTTTTAATTAGAGCATTAACTTGTGTACCCTATGTTAAAGACTGATGCCTCCACAAAGGGTATCATGAGTCATTCCATTGCTTCAGACATTAAGAAGCAATCTCAAGATGTGTGTCTCATAGGAGCAGCAACTACTGTACCATATTTGAGAATACTGTTGCCTTTCAAAGGGCATCAGGTTTCATTCAGTTGTTGCTGATGTTAAGATTAAGGGTTTCTAGCTAAAGAGCTGGTAAATGACTAGAACACTTACTTGTGTACCATGTTTTGGAGCATGACATGAGTCCTTCCATAGATGCTTACGTTTTAATTTGAGAGTCCAAGCTCAGAATGTTGTACCTGATAGGAGCAGCAACTGGCATACTATTTTTGGTGGAGAAGGTTGCCTCTCAGAGGCTATCAATATCTACTTCATTGTTGCTATCCTTGAGTTTTGGGGGTCTAGTTAAGGAGGTTCTAATTAGTTAGAGGATGAACTTGTGTACTGTTTGTTAGAGATTGGTGCCTCCACAAAGGGTATCATCAGTCATTCCATTGCTGCTGACATTTAGATTTCAGGGTCCTAGTTTAGGACATTGTATCTGATAGGAGCAGCAACCTTTGTAACATTTTTGTGGATACCCTTTGATTGGAAAAAGTATCAAAATCCACTCCATTGTTGCTATCCTTGAGATTTAGACAACTACCGTGTTTCCCCGAAAGTAAGACAGTGTCTTACTTTCTTTTTATCCCTAAAAGCCCCACTATGTCTTACTTTCGGGGTATGTCTTATATTGGGAAAAAATTGAGAGTGATGGGAGTTATGATGTACTTTTAGAGCATAATTAGATCATGAAAAAGACATTGGAAATGGTACAGCATAACACCCATCACTCTCACACACTTACCAATCAACACACCTACCAATCCACACGTATACCAATCCACACACATATACACCAATCCACACACATATACACCAATCCACACACATATACACCAATCCACACACATATACACCAATCCACACACACATACACCAATCCACACACACATACACCAATCCACACACACATATACACCAATCCACTCTCACTTAATGCTTTCCTACCTTTCCTTTCTTCTTTCAGCTTCTTTTCCTCCTCTTCGCTCCTCTTCTTCAGTTCTTGTCTCCTTCCGGGTCAGAGGGCACGGACAGCGGTGGGCGCGGCTTCAGTGTTGTGCGCCGGGATCTGACAAGAAACCCCGGCGCACAACAGCTGTTGCCGCGCAGATCACAAGGGAGCGGTATCGGAGGTCATTAACAGACCTCCGGCTCCCTTGAGTGATTTTAAGCCGGGTTGAACCCGGCTTAAAATCACTCAAGGGAGCCGGAGGTCTGTTAAAGACCTCCGATACCGCTCCCTTGCGAGCCTGCTCCTCCAGCGGCGGACATTACTGTCCGTCTCTGGAGGGGTGCCGGGTGCCGCAGGTTGGCACCCCCTGGAGTGTGGCGCCCTGCTCTAAGGGGCCGGCCTTAGGGGTCTGCGGCCGCACAGGGTTTAAATAAAAACATCGGGGGTTTTTTTCAACTTTATTTAACATCCTCCATGTTAAATAAAGTTAAAAAAACTTTATTTAACATGGAGGATGTTAAATAAAGTTAAAAAAAACCCCCGATATTTTAATTTAAATCCTGTGCGGCCGCAGACACGTAAGGCCGGCCTTGGTGGGGACTTCCCGGCCCCTTAGAGTGGCGGACCCGGCAAATCCCCCGTGTTTCCCCGAAAGTAAGACATATGTCTTACTTTCGGGGTACGGCTTATATTAGCCGACCCCTGTGAAACCCCCGATACGTCTTACAATCGGGGGTGTCTTACTATCGGGGAAACACGGTAGCTAGTGGGTTTTAATTAATTAGAGCATTAACTTGTGTTCCATTGCTGCTGACATTTAGATTTCAGGGTCCTAGTTTAGGACATTGTATCTGATAGGAGCAGCAACCTTTGTAACATTTTTGTGGATACTTTTTCCTCTCAAAGGGTATCAAAATCCACTCCATTGTTGCTATCCTTGAGATTTAGACAACTAGCTAGCGGGTTTTAATTAATTAGAGCATTAACTTGTGTTTTATTGCTGCTGACATTTAGATTTCAGGGTCCTAGTTTAGGACATTGTATCTGATAGAGCAGCAACCTTTGTAACATTTTTGTGGATACTTTTTCCTCTCAAAGGGTATCAAAATCCACTCCATTGTTGCTATCCTTGAGATTTCGACAACTAGCTAGTGGGTTTTAATTAATTAGAGCATTAACTTGTGTTCCATTGCTGCTGACATTTAGATTTCAGGGTCCTAGTTTAGGACATTGTATCTGATAGGAGCAGCAACCTTTGTAACATTTTTGTGGATACTTTTTCCTCTCAAAGGGTATCAAAATCCACTCCATTGTTGCTATCCTTGAGATTTAGACAACTAGCTAGTGGGTTTTAATTAGAGCATTAACTTGTGTACCCTATGTTAAAGACTGATGCCTCCACAAAGGGTATCATGAGTCATTCCATTGCTTCAGACATTAAGAAGCAATCTCAAGATGTGTGTCTCATAGGAGCAGCAACTACTGTACCATATTTGAGAATACTGTTGCCTTTCAAAGGGCATCAGGTTTCATTCAGTTGTTGCTGATGTTAAGATTAAGGGTTTCTAGCTAAAGAGCTGGTAAATGAGTAGAACACTTACTTGTGTACCATGTTTTGGAGCATGACATGAGTCCTTCCATTGATGCTTACGTTTTAATTTGAGAGTCCAAGCTCAGAATGTTGTACCTGATAGGAGCAGCAACTGGCATACTATTTTTGGTGGAGAAGGTTGCCTCTCAGAGGCTATCAATATCTACTTCATCGTTGCTATCCTTGAGTTTTGGGGGTCTAGTTAAGGAGGTTCTAATTAGTTAGAGGATGAACTTGTGTACTGTTTGTTAGAGATTGGTGCCTCCACAAAGGGTATCATCAGTCATTCCATTGCTGCTGACATTTAGATTTCAGGGTCCTAGTTTAGGACATTGTATCTGATAGGAGCAGCAACCTTTGTAACATTTTTGTGGATACTTTTTCCTCTCAAAGGGTATCAAAATCCACTCCATTGTTGCTATCCTTGAGATTTAGACAACTAGCTAGTGGGTTTTAATAAAGTAGAGCATTAACTTGTGTTCCATTGCTGCTGACATTTAGATTTCAGGTTCCTAGTTTAGGACGTTGTATCTGATAGGAGCAGCAACCTTTGTAACATTTTTCTGGATACTTTTTCCTCTCAAAGGGTATCAAAATCCACTCCATTGTTGCTATCCTTGAGATTTAGACAACTAGCTAGTGGGTTTTAATTAGAGCATTAACTTGTGTACCCTATGTTAAAGACTAATGCCTCCACAAAGGGTATTCTGACATTAAGAAGCAATCTTAAGATGTGTGTCTCATAGGAGCAGCAACTAATGTACCATTTTTGAGAATACTGTTGCCTTTCAAAGGGCATCAAGTTTCATTCACTTGTTGCTGATGTTAAGATTAAGGGTTTCTAGCTAAAGAGCTGGTAAATGACTAGAACACTTACTTGTGTACCATTTTTTGGAGCATGACATGAGTCCTACCATTTATGCTTACCTTTTAATTTGAGAGTCCAAGCTCAGAATGTTGTACCTGATAGGAGCAGCAACTGGCATACTATTTTTGGTGGAGAAGGTTGCCTCTCAGAGGCTATCAATATGTACTTCATCGTTGCTATCCTTGCATTTTGGGGGTCTAGTTAAGGAGGTTCTAATTAGTTAGAGGATGAACTTGTGTACTGTTTGTTAGAGATTGGTGCCTCCACAAAGGGTATCATCAGTCATTCCATTGCTGCTGACATTTAGATTTCAGGGTCCTAGTTTAGGACATTGTATCTGATAGGAGCAGCAACCTTTGTAACATTTTTGTGGATACTTTTTCCTCTCAAAGGGTATCAAAATCCACTCCATTGTTGCTATCCTTGAGATTTAGACAACTAGCTAGTGGGTTTTAATTATAGCATTAACTTGTGTACCCTATGTTAAAGACTGATGCCTCCACAAAGGGTATCATGAGTCATTCCATTGCTTCTGACATTAAGAAGCAATCTCAAGATGTGTGTCTCATAGGAGCAGCAACTAATGTACCATTTTTGAGAATACTGTTGCCTTCCAAAGGGCATCAAGTTTCATTCACTTGTTGCTGATGTTAAGATTAAGGGTTTCTAGCTAAAGAGATGGTAAATGACTAAACACTTACTTGTGTACCATTTTTTGGAGCATGACATGAGTCCTTCCATTTATGCTTACGTTTTAATTTGAGAGTCCAAGCTCAGAATGTTGTATCTGATACGAGCAGCAACTGGCATACTATTTTTGGTGGAGAAGGTTGCCTCTCAGAGGCTATCAATATCTACTCCATCGTTGCTATCCTTGAGTTTTGGGGGTCTAGTTAAGGAGGTTCTAATTAGTTAGAACATGAACTTGTGTACTGTTTGTTAGAGATTGGTGCCTCCACAAAGGGTATCATCAGTCATTCCATTGCTGCTGACATTTAGATTTCAGGGTCCTAGTTTAGGACATTGTATCTGATAGGAGCAGCAACCTTTGTAACATTTTTGTGGATACCCTTTGAGAGGAAAAAGTATCAAAATCCACTCCATTGTTGCTATCCTTGAGATTTAGACAACTAGCTAGTGAGTTTTAATTAATTAGAGCATTAACTTGTGTTCCATTGCTGCTGACATTTAGATTTCAGGGTCCTAGTTTAGGACATTGTATCTGATAGGAGCAGCAACTTTTGTAACATTTTTGTGGATACTTTTTCCTCTCAAAGGGTATCAAAATCCACTCCATTGTTGCTATCCTTGAGATTTAGACAACTAGCTAGCGGGTTTTAATTAATTAGAGCATTAACTTGTGTTCCATTGCTGCTGACATTTAGATTTCAGGGTCCTAGTTTAGGACATTGTATCTGATAGGAGCAGCAACCTTTGTAACATTTTTGTGGATACTTTTTCCTCTCAAAGGGTATCAAAATCCACTCCATTGTTGCTATCCTTGAGATTTAGACAACTAGCTAGTGGGTTTTAATTAGAGCATTAACTTGTGTACCCTATGTTAAAGACTGATGCCTCCACAAAGGGTATCATGAGTCATTCCATTGCTTCAGACATTAAGAAGCAATCTCAAGATGTGTGTCTCACAGGAGCAGCAACTAATGTACCATTTTTGAGAATACTGTTGCCTTTCAAAGGGCATCAAGTTTCATTCACTTGTTGCTGATGTTAAGATTAAGGGTTTCTAGCTAAAGAGCTGGTAAATGACTAGAACACTTACTTGTGTACCATTTTTTGGAGCATGACATGAGTCCTTCCATTTATGCTTACGTTTTAATTTGAGAGTCCAAGCTCAGAATGTTCTACCTGATAGGAGCAGCAACTGGCATACTATTTTTGGTGGAGAAGGTTGCCTCTCAGAGGCTATCAATATCTACTCCATCGTTGCTATCCTTGAGTTTTGGGGGTCTAGTTAAGGAGGTTCTACTTAGTTAGAGCATGAACTTGTGTACTGTTTGTTAGAGATTGGTGGCTCCACAAAGGGTATCATAAGTTATTCCATTGCTTCCAACATTGAGATTTGATAGCTGTAGCAAATTAGGTTCTAATTGATAAATTAGAACTTGTATGTAGTTTATTAGAGACAAATGCCTCATCAAAAGGTGTCATGATTGATTCCATTGCTGCTAACCTTGCGATTTGAAGGTCTTCCTTCAGGAGGATAAATCTGATATGAGTAGCAACTCTTGATTGTTTTTTTTTGTAAGACTATTGCCGCTTTAAGACCTTGAGATTTATTGGTGTAGCTAAGTAGGGTCTATTTAATTAGAGCATTAACTAAAGTACCATATGTTTAAGTATGGTGCCTCTGACAAGGGTATCAACATTGTTTGCTAACCTTGAGATTCAGGAGTCTAGCTAACAATGTTCTAATTAATTAGAGGATTGACTCATGTACCATTTTTTAAAGACTAGTGCCTCTGCCAAACATCCTTTCTATTTATGCTTACCTTGCAATTTGAGGGTTCTAGCTCAAGGAGGTTGTAGCTGATTAGATTGACATGTACCATTTGTGCCTCTGCAAAAGATCCATTCCATGGTTGCTGACCTTGTGAGTTGGTGGTTATGTCACAAGGTTGTAAATGATTATAACAGCAACATGTGTAGACAAATCTTTTGCAAAGGGTCTCAACATTTCTTCCATTATTGTTTCTTTTGGTGGGGGTGCAGATGGTTAGTAAGGGAACATAAACTTGTCAAATAATTCCATTCTGTTAAAACATAGATTGTAAGTTCCTGCGGGAACAGGCCCCTTTATTTCTCTTGTAGCTGTATGTCAATTGCTGTATTGTACTTGTCATTATCTGTAAAATTTTCAGCGCTGCCGAATCTAAAGTATAATAATAATAATAATTTGAAAGAAACACACTGTTAAAGGTAATTTTAATTGAAGAACAATTAAGGGCATTTTACATTTTCCTACTTAAGCCCAGAGGGAAGGGCAGTCCTTTTTGCCATGGTTCCCCAGAGGTTTCCTCCGTAATGGGGGTTTTTCCTCTCCTGAGTGCTGAAGGATGACTCTTTGTGAGTCCAGATGTAGCCCTTATTTTGGCCATATTTCTCACTGTCATGTTGTCTCTTAACTTCCTAATGTTCTTATCCGGAAACTGCAAAATGTTTCTTATTCTGTTTAATTTTTCTAAATAAATGTGAATTTTCTAAATCTATATTGTCTAATGTTGGTTTTATTCGTCTCATTTACTCAATTTGTTTACATTAAAAAGGGAGGTTATTTTGTGTATTGAGATTTTGGAATCAGGTGATTTTGATCATTATGGGATTTAATTAATAGGATACAAAAATAATCAAGATAGTGTTTGAGAAAAACACAAATAAAACAGTTTTTGAGAAGACAAAGAGTAGAAGAGGTATGAGCAAAGTTTAGAAAAGGACATTGCCCTGCTGTATGCTTACCTGAGAAAGATCTCTGGCTGTTGTCCTCTGGCTGTTGTAGAACTACAAAGCTCATAATCTCAGATGACCATATGCATGCTTCTCTTCCTTTAAGATACTGACTGAACTCAAGGAAATCATTGTCCCATGACAGCTGGAGAGCCACTATTTTTCTATCTATTTGCCATGTGCCACTTCTCACATTGTTTATTTCAGTTAACAATGAGTTATTAATCATAGTTATTAAACAGTAAAAACATCAATCATGTTCTATGTTATCGCACAAAAAGTGTGCCCAAAAACCTATATTGATGGTATAGAACCCACTGCAGGAGACTGTCTCGTTACCAAGGCAGTCTGTAGGAACCAATTAGCAACCACCTATGTCATTCAATCACTGTGATTGGCCGATAAATGTATACTGCATGGCACACTGTTTGTCTCTCTGCCTCCATATTCTGTCTTTTCTGAACACTATTTAGTGATACATTGAGTTCCACTGAGAATAAAGGGAACCTGATTACTGATAATTCTGTACAATGTTTTTTCATTGCACCCTGACTGATTTTATTCTAAGCACCATTGCTGCCACTCACAAGATGGCACTGCCAACTGAACAGCTAATGACTTCACAAGGGTCTGTCCATGTACTGAATTCAACCACACAGTCAATGGAGCCCAGCTCACTAATCACAAGTGATCCGTAAAATCATAATAATAATAATAAAATAGTTTAAAAAATGTGTAACATGTAAAAATAATTTGCCACGGATGTCAGCATCAGGAGAACCATCCAGTTTCACAAATCTTTTTTTTTTTTTAAAGTCCAAATATACATGCAGATATGAGCAAGTCCTAAAATTAGCACTATATCTTCACAAACATTATCACATGGAAAGAGTTTTAAAAAATGGTGTTGTAAATGCCCATGGAGTGTGTAGTTTAAAAAAAAATATGATTTGATGGGGTAGATTGACTTGGCCAGGTTGAAAGATCTCCTAAAAATAGGACATGGCACATGTCTGGAATGCGCACTACTCCAAGCAGGCACGTGACTTATTTTTGCGGTAAGAGGGTCTAAATCACTATCTGTCTTCACTAGACTGGAAAATAATAATTAAATGCCCCGCTTACACACCTCCCACTCTGATATAAAGATAGGTAATGCTGCCACCAAACCTGGTTAAAACGCTCAACTTACTTTTTAATCTACTGTCCCCAAATAGTTTATATATCCAAACATGCAGATTAGCCAATCTAAGAAGACTACGGATTATTAAATAACTCTCTTCAAGGCAAATGTGGTTCTTATACCAGACAAAGGCAGGAACTTAATAAATGAATGATTTATTATGAAATAAAAAATATTTACAGTACATACAAACAATTATATTAACAATTTAGTCACACCAAGCAGATAAAAATAAAAGGGAGAACAGTTAATAGAAATCCTACTTACAGAAGTACTTTATTCTATTCCCGGAGGAGCTTTTGGCAAGAATAATGGCGACTTATTGCAAAATTAGATCTTGGCCACCAAAATAAGGACACCTTAATATCGAAGTACAGGATACTTTATACCTGTTGACTGCAGGTCAGATGTCAGGGCTGCAGTCCGCAGAAGAATAGGAGGGGCTACGAGATTGGGCCACTTATTCAACACCTAGCAAAGGGTTTTTCTATCCAGTTACAGCATATAAAGGTTATATTTTTTCAGATCCAGACTTGTCAGAAATCCCTCTTTCCATAATGACCTTCCTTGGTCAGTCTGTGATCTAACACTGCAGACTTCAGTTTATCTATTAAATGATTGGAGGTAACCCAACCTTGTCTGATGTCATTCTGCTAGGAAAAATGTGGGCACCTCAAATATAAATATGAGGACCCCAGATCCCTAGATCTAGATTTAATCTTTTAAATATAACCTTTAGTAGAAAAGGGGCTGAGTTTGTAACGCCTTTGTTTGTTGGAGGGTTCTTTGCAGGGTCAAAACGGTGCCTTTCTGGCTAGGAGAGGTGTCACATTTCCCAACTTGGAATGGTTTAGGCAAAAGGACTCCCATAATAACACAAAGATACTAATGAATTGGAGTAAACCTCATTTACGGTTGATTGGGTTCACTCCACATCTTATTTAAACTCTGTTAACTCTCGCCACTCCACCCTCGTACCATTTCTGCCTGAAAGGGTAACCGCTCCATGTATCTACTACACACATATTGGCTAAACACTAGATTCACAATAAACCAAGTCTAATGGGCCTGGCAGCACAGACTGATGTTGAAATTAAAAAAAAAATGCAAACCTTGTCAAGATGGCCTTTTACCTCCCAGACAACCCAACAAACCCCTATTCATGGGGGTATCACTGTACTCAGTGTTACTGAACACAAATTGGGCTGTTTTTTGACAGTAACAGGAGCTGTAAATTCATACCTAAATGTGTGGGGGGGGGCACAAAAACTACTGCAAATGTTGAGAAAGGCTGGTGATAAAATGTGTGCATGGAAAGAAGGAAAATATCAGTATTTGAAATACCCTGGGGTGTTTAGTTTTCAAAAATATATAATATATGATATGTAATGTTTGTGGTATAATGTGTATACAATGTGTGTGGATGCACAAAATGACAAAGAAGGAAATTATAAACAGTAACACAGCAAAAACGTTAAAACAGCCTTTGCCCAAAAGTGTACAGTCAACAATACAAAGGAAGGCTGATATTCAAACAACATAAAAGTTCCAAGAGGGCAAGGTAACGGGTCAAGCTGTACAAGCTTTGTTAAAGAGACGGGCATTCCTTTTCTTTTTGGATTTATGGGGTGGGGGGTGGGGTGACTTGCACTTAAATTAGCCAGACAATGCCGGCTCTGTGGGGATAAGTGGTAAAAATTGCCTGGAACCTCATCTCAAACCGTCTTAATTATGGGTATCATATGCACATTGACAACTATTACTGAAGTGTCCCTTTACTCGGAAATATTTGTTTGGAACCGTGGCCTGTGGGACTGAACAAAAACAACTGCCTCCAAAGGTAAGCCACAGAGAAGTTGTAGGGTCTGCTGGAAAATAAAATAACATGTGGAAGGACAGTAGCTTTTACTAACCCTCTCGCCCATCGTTGTATCGGAAGTTGCTTTCAAAACTACAACCCACAGTGCTATTTATTTGGTGATCACAAGGACCAACAATGACTCCCTAACAAGCCCGGGTTATCCAGTTGCAATTTGTTAGCTGCAATAAATTACCTGTACCTGAGCTTTACGTCTTTAATGTCAACAAAGTCCCTGGAATAAACATCTGCTGCCGATCTAAGAGATAGAATTACCCCAAAAACTTTGCCTGAAAAGTCCTCGGATATGCAATAAAGTCTCTATATTCCTCCTGGAACAAAATTTGGCAGTTTTCAAAATAATATAAAAAATATTTCAATAATTTCCATTATAATAATAATTTTCCAATAATATTCCATTTTCCAATAATTTAATTGTTGTGGTATCTTTACTCAACAATTGTACATCAGGTTTGTTATGTTTCCTTCTGCGTGATGATTATACCTAAAAATATGCAGATTTAAAATATAAAAGGTTTCCTGGACCTGAGAGCAAGTTGGCAACCCCAAAAAATAATCTATACACAAAGGTGGGGAACTGCTTCAATGAATGGTAATATAAACAATGGGCGGGGATAGCAAATTACCCATACCGCCATATCCCACTATTGTGTGACTGCCCGATGGATACGGGCGACCGTACACTCCAAAACTGTAATAACGTTACTCGCAGCCACACATATCCTGCTGATCTCTGCACAAATGTTATTTGGTGGCCTTCAAGTGCCAGAGCCAGTTGGTCATCCTCAGTCAAGACCTGTTTAGAGTCAGGTCCTTTAGTTTTTTAATCCCGCTCCCGCTGATTTTGTGACCATTACCGCCCCCTTCCACAATGTGCGCGTTCCACTCCCGCCCGCTCCCGCAACATATGTGTCCAATCCCACCCGCTCCCGCAACATATGTGTCCGATTCCGCCCGCTCCCGCAACACATGGTCAATCACACCCACCCCCTTACCTGTACTGCAGATTTTCTGTGCAGTCCCGCAAGGCTGCCTTCATGTTGCTCCCTTACAGCATCTCTTCTCTTGTTCCACCCAGGAGCTGAGCAGAGTCATGTGACATGGCGTAAAATCACGTGACTCCGCTGGCTTCCTTTTGCGGAACAAGAGAATAGATGTTGTGAGGGAGCAACGCGAAGGCAGCCTTGCGGGAGTGCGCAGGATTACTGAGACCCGCAGGTACAGTGTCTGACCGCCCGCAGCGCCCGAAAGACCACCCAAGTTTTTTGGTGGGTCCCGCAGAACCCGCATCCCAATGCAGTCCTCCACTTTAGTCTGCTGTTTGTAGTTATTCACCAACAGAAGGCTTGTCAGGAGAGTTGTGGTTTCAGCTCCTTGATTTCACGAACTTCCCTCTGATACATTGTGTTTATTTATGTAAATGTTTCTTTAATACCCCCCTCTGTTTTCTATATTGAGCCCCCGTGTTATTTCCTGATAGATCCCTCAGTCTGCTCAATATTCAGCCCTAGGCTGTAGACGATTGTATAGAGTCTATATACAGGTACTCGGTATATTTCATAAGATATTGGAATACTTCAACAAGTTTGTTTAAGGTTTTATTCTGAAAACCCATGACCTTTAAGTAAAGATCAGTATATACATTGCAGACCATTTACAAACACATATGCAGAAGCGCATTAATAAGTATAATGGAGGTTTGTTAAATGCATGTTCCAGCAACATTGTATCACTTTTGTTCTTCTAATGCTTGTCCTTTTTCTTCTTTCCTCCCTGTAAGATATTTAGAAAGAAAAAGAAATACTTAACATCAGAAATTCATATAAATATATAAATCACACAAAATAAGTGACAAGTGAGGTCTTAAAAGCTTTTGTTACTTTATATGTATTTCTATTTTAGCGTAATAAAGTGTATCAACTGACTAAAGGCTTCATTTTCTTTTGGAATAATACAGCTATATCATTTTTTTTCTTACTGCATGACTTTACTTCTATGTTGACCCAAATATTATGTCACGTTGCCGCTCCGTCATAGGAGTCCCGGCACATTGCGCAGACGTCCACCAGCTGACAGAGACAAGGATCCAGGTCCCCTGTAGCGCTGCAGGGATCTGGATCTTACTCTTATTTGAGGTTGGATTATAAAACAAGGGGTATTTTTCAGAGCATTTCCCTTTAATCGCTTTAATCTTATTTCCCATTAAGACATACTTGCCAGGGGCTGGTAATTGACTCTAAAAAATGAAAAATATACAATATACAAAAATCTTTATGTATTAGTTATTGGCAGGGCTGGATTAAGATCATCATGGGCCTGGTGCTGAGGATTTTGGTGGGCCTTTTTTATAGAAATAAAATCAATAGACAGAAGCTTAACTCCTTAGCATCCATGTGTACTGGATAAGATGACATCAGTGCTAGGCAGATAATATAGGATATAATCTAATGTGATGGGATGGGATTGGGAGTACATCAGTACACTAAAAAAGTCATCATACACAGGGTGCCTGAAGTCACTAATCAATTTTAATAAAATATGCAGATTGAAATAGAGTAAATAACACAATAACTTTACTTCTCCTCTCACTGATTTTTGGGCCTGGAAAGGTTTGTCCTTTGAAGTGATCTACAAAGGAGGGTGCTTTACCTCTGAAATGGTAAAAATTAAATAGTTAAATTTATTTCTACAGTGCCAGGAAACAGATGACCAAACACACACACCAGGACAGGCTCTGCCACATCAACAACCAAACATCAGGATGGGCTCTGCCACATTGACACCCAAAAACACACACACCAGGACATGTTCTGCCACACCGACAAACACACCAGGACAGGCTCTGGCACATCGACACCCAGACACACACACCAGGACAGGCTGTGCCACACTGACACACACACACCAGGACAGGCTCTGCCACACCAACACCCAAACACACACACCAGGACATTGACACCCAAACACACACACACCAGGACAGGCTCTGCCGCACTGACACACACACCAGGACAGCCTCTTCCACATCGACACCCAAACACAGGAAAGGCTCTGCCAAACTAACACCCAAACACACACACACCTGGACAGGCTCTGTCACACATCTGGATGGGTTAAGCTACAACAATAAAAACAATGTTTTTTTCCCACAATTCTTTGTCGTTGACCCCCCTTTTGTGTTTTTGCCCCCAGCCAGCCCCTCCTTTTAGTATTGATTTAAGTAATGGCCCCAGCTGCCCCCTTGTGTATTGATGCCGCCAGCACAGATAAAATGATGCCCCATACAGCAGGTTTGGTCAGTAATATGTAAAAATTATATGTGTCCTGGAAAACAAGGCAAATTTGGTCACCCTAATGACCCCACACCCTTGCTGAATTTTCTAAAATGAGAGAATGTGTAAAAAAGTTACTTGGTGCCATTTAATGGAGTACAGGGGGAATGAGATTATTTAAAAGTTCAATTATTGAAGGTAACATAAAGTTTTATTAGGCTGGTCAGTAAGAGCAAAATTTAAAGAAAACACTGTGATACTCCGCAGAAGTGGCCAGAATAGTAAAAAACAAGAAGCATTTAGTAAATACAAAGAAAAGCAAAGTTAGGAAGACAGACAGATCTATAAGATTAGGCAGAAAGAAGAAAAGCATGTTATAAGAGCTGCCAGAGCACATGCAGAAGAGAGAATTGCTCTGTTAATAAAAAGTGCCACAGCTTCTTTGGTGGAGCACTGGAAGGTCATGTGATGCCTGCGCTCTGTCATAGAAGCCACTGGCTGCCAGAGAGAAGGATTCAAGTCCCCTGCAGCGCTGCGGGGAATATGGATCTTAGTCTTGTAGTCAGATCTCTATTTGAGGTTTGATTATAACGAATATAAGACGAGGGATATTTTTCAGACCATTTACTCTGAAAAAACTAGAGAAAATACGGTATTTACCTAATTTCTTCAATTTCTCCTTTCTTGTCATATTTACATGTTAATATAAAACAATTTATAAACACAAAATGCAGCTTTTAAATCATTATTTTATTTATTGAAGGTAAAGAGTTCATCAGAACCTTTTTTACTCATGTGAAAAAATAATGCCATTACTGGTTGCCATCCTTTGCGCAAAAAGTGCAATCAAACATTTGCAATAAATAGCAATATTATTATTAATATTGGTGACTCTTCTTGGCAGAGTTGTCTTAATTCAGCCACATTGGAAGGTTTTCGAGCATTACCTACGGATTTAAGTCAGGACTTTGACTTGGTAGCACCGAACCTTCATTTTGTTTATTTTGAGCCATTAAGAGGTGGACTTGCTTATGTGCTTCGGATCATGGTCCTGCTGCATAACCAACTGCAACTGCATAACCTTGTGCTTTAGGTCACAAACTGATGACTGGACATTCTCCTTCAGGATTTTCTGGTAGAGAGCAAAATTCATGGCGTCATCAATTATGGGAAGTCGCCCAGGTCCTGAAACAGCAAAGCAGTCCCAGGCCACCACACTACCACCACCACCGTGTTAGACTGTTGGTATGATGTTATGGAATGCTGTGTTAAGATTTACTTCAGATTTACCAGGAAGCATGTCTTTCAAAAAAATTCCACTTTAGACTCATCAGTCCACAGAATATTATCCCAAAAGTCTTGAGGATCATCAAGATGTATTTTGGCAAATGTCAGACAAGAGTTTGTGTTCTTTTTGTTCGTTTTCTCCATTTGTAGATAATGGCTCTCACAGTGCTTTGCTGGAGTCCCAGAGCCTTAGAAATTGCTTTGGATGATTTCAAGACTGATAGATGTCAATGACTTTGTTTCTTCTTTGCTCTTGAGTTTCTTCAGATCGTGGCATCATGTGCTGCTTTCTGAGATCTTTAAGCCTACATCACTTTGCAAAAAACTTTCTATTTAATTGATATTTAGATTCAGCAGGGCTGGGAGTAATCATGTCTGGGGGTGTCTAGTGAAATTAAACCCAATTATCATTTAAATTTGGTTAATTAATTGATTCAATAAGTAAGGGGGCAATTACTTTTTCACATAGTGCCAGATTGAGTAGGATAGCTTATTTTCCTCCCATACATAAAATCTTCATTTGAAAACTGCATTTTGTGTTTTACTGGAGTTGACTTTATTTAATATTAAGATTAGTTTGATGATCTGAAACATTTCAATGTGACAAATGTGCAAAAGCCAGAAAAAATGGGAAAGAGTGGAAATACTTTTTCACAGTACAATGTATATGTACGCATATTTATTTTTTACTACGTGTTTGTGCATCTATGTTACGCTTTACAGTATAATAAAAGGGGAGGTACTATAAGTGCAGTCATATAATATGTGACGTTGTCTAAAGACAAAGGTACGGTGAGTATTAGTCCCTGTCCCATCATTAGCTGTCCCACTGTGCCAGTCCCTCCACTAGCTCTGCATACCCTCTGAAACTAAATTTAAAATATGGCCCTTTACCTATAGCTTGCTCTGACTCTTTCTCCTGGCTCACATTGTATTGATGACTTCAGATGTATCTCAACATTTCAACATTTCAATCTTATGCCCCCTGAGCCAGAGGTAAGTTATGAATTTGGTTCCTACTGTTTGTGATTTTCGTATGTCTCCTGGTAAGGTAAACCTGCAGTATTTCAATGGCTATATCCCAATCATACCAAAACTTAACGTTACCTTCACATTCGCTATTGTGCCACATGAATCAATGGATGCAGCTTTTAGAGGAGCTATGAGGGTAGCGGCGTCTGGACTGGACGACTTCAAGTAATGAGAGACCTCGTCTAACAGCTCTTCAGGAGATGAAGGCCCCCGGAAAACCGAGATCTTCAAGCAGCTAAATGGAGGAAAATTTAGCCAGTGTTTAATATGTTGCGTCTACAACATAATTACATTGAATGTTACATGTGTCGATATTCAACGTACTCTACTCAATATACTTTTGTAACTAAATATACATACAGTTTTGAAATAATTCTTGAATGATAATAAATTATTATTAATTGTTGCTATGGCAATAGAATTGTTTAATTCCCAATGTATGTAGTCCATTATGGCTACGGTTCTCAATGCCAATGTAGAGTTCTTCTGTGTATGACCAGACATGAAGGGGTTTTTTTGTGGCCCCTAGTGGGTGGGGGTCCGACCTACTTATACATTGCGGGTATTTTCTTACATTACATTGGGACCTACTTTCATTGGAGGACACCATATTTTCTGGAGTGACAGCTGGCATTCTCCTGGTCCAGGCAGGGCTGTAGCAAGGGTGAGGCGAGTGAGGCACTCGCCTTGGGCGCACCTGCGAGGGGGCGCACAGCTGCCCGATCAGAAGCTGCAGGTCTGCTTGGGGAGATCACGGACAGTAGCATTTCTATATAGGAGAGAGCGACCGGAAAGGCCCCCTCCCCTGTGCCGGTCTTCAGGGGACTGCACTGTCACCACTGCCCACGGGGGCGCCTGATGAGCAGGGCTGGATGGGGAGAGCACAATCGTGCTCTCCCCATCCAGCCCTGCTCATCAGGCGCCCCCGTGGGCAGTGCGCACCCAGGCACCATCAGCACTGGTCTGGGGTGGAGGTGTCCGATGAGCAGGGCTGGGTGGGGATATCACAATCCCCCTCAAACCGGCCCAACATTTGACAGACCTCACGCTCCCTATTCAGACCTCGTCTTCCGTTCTCCCTAACCACTATGCGACGGCAAATGATGCAGAGCTCCGGGATATGATGTCAAGCAGAGGCCTGGAGTGACAGACCTCGAGCTCCCACCACAGGATGGAAGATAGAAGATGATGGAAGATGAGAAAAGTAATAGATGGGAGAAAGGGCTGTGTATAGATGTGTGTTTGTAAGCTGGTGTGTGTGTGTGAGGGCTGTGTATATGTGTGTGTTTGTAAGCTGGTGTGTGTGTAAGTGCTGTGTATGTGTGTGTGTTTGTAAGCTGGTGTGTGTGTATGGGCAGTGTGTGTGTATGTGTATGGGCAATATGTGTGTGTGTGTGTGGGCAGTGTGTGTGTGTGTGTATGGGTAGCGTGTGTGTGTATGGGCAGCATGTGTGTGTATGGGCAGCATGTGTGTGTCTGTGTGAATAGGCAGTGTGTGTGTGTGTATGGGCAGTGTAGGTATTTCTGTGTTTGTAAGCTGGTGTGTGTGTATATATGTGTGTGTGTATATGTGTGTGTGTAAATGTAGGGGAGTGTGAGGGCAGTGTATGTGTATACACGTGTTAAAGGGCAGGTGTGTGTTTGTAAACTGGTGTGTGTGCGTGTGTAAGGGCAGTGTAGGTATTTGTATGTTTGTAAGCTGGTGTATGTGTATATGCATATTAATGGGCAGGTGTGTGTGTGAGGGCAGTCGCGTGTAAGGGCAGTGTATGTGTGTGTTTATGGGCAGTCGTGTGTAAGGGCAGTGTATGCATATATGTGTGTTTATGGGCAGTTGTGTATAAGGGCATTGTATGCGTATATGCGTGATAATGAACAGGTGTGTGTAAAGGCAACGTGTATGTGTGTTTGTGTGTTTATGGACAGGTGTGTGTAAGGGCAGTGTAAATAAAACAACCTCTGTAAAAAAAAAAATAGCTGGGGGGTGCAATTTTCCATTGTTGCCTCGGGTGCAAAAGGGCCTAGCTCCGGCTCTTGGTCCAGGTGCCACAGAAGGGCACCATCTGTCACCCAGAAATGTGGAAGTAGGTCTGATCGCCCATACTACATGTAGCACTATATGTGTCTCATAGACAGAACCCAGTGACTCCCTCTTGGATGTTCGGGAAAGTGTCACCAGACTGCTTTGAAGTATTCAGTAGCTACCAACAGCACTCAGGTTAAAGATCTCGCTAATTACTTATCGTTAAATGCTGCTTATTACTCAAACCGTGTCATAAGCATTCAAACAAAGAAAAGGAATCCCAGCACTCCAAACAGCTTCCAGTCTCTAGGACACTTTATTAAGCGAAAACAAACAAAAGCAACGTTTCGGCCAAACAGGGCCTTTGTCAAGCTGTCATAAGCAGACACACAGCGTTCACAGGTGCTCCCCGATCCACCCAGAACTGGTTTACGTTCCTCCTACTCCACAGGTAGCTATGATTTTAGATAATCTGCTATTGGACAGAACATAAAAAAAACCTAACATGGCAAACATTCGTAAATCTAAATATGTCAGCGTCCGCAGAGCAGGGTGAGAGACAAGGAACGTTCCCTCTCTCACCCAAACGTCCAATTTTGCACCAAAGAATGAATGAGCCCCATAATTCTTGTAAGAGCCTAGCTGGGAACTCTTAAGGTTTGACCCGGAGTCAGTGGTTTGTTGCCCAAATATCAGCGTCTCCGGATGAAGGAGTAAAATCTCCAGATCACACGGTCTGGAACTGACTCTGCCCTATTCTACACTGCTGTGATCATACATAAGACCCCTACTTGGTGCTTTTGATACCAGTATGTTATGGATGATATCCCTGCTTGAATGCAGGTGACTCAGTTAAGCGCATCTTTAAAAAAAATGACAAGTCTTACAATTTGGCAAATCACTCCAAATAATCTTCTTGACGTGCTATTAAAGGGTTAATACCTAAATAGTTGCAGTCAGCTGACTAAAGAAGATCTCCAAGGTATGCCTAACTGGCACTGATGTCACGTCTGATGGTTCAACTGACCTGAGGCTATCAGAGATGAGTCCAGTCTTGGACATGCGCCTCTACTTCCGTCATTCCCCCTCTCCATCTAAGAAGGTTCTGCACTTTAATGCATTGCTGGGCTCTGGGCAGACATTTCAACACCTGAAAGACCCTCTAAGCCCAGTCTAATGGTAGGAGGGCACAGATCAACCACCAGTACAAATATTTTAAGTAACAAAAAAGGTTTTTACGTTCCATTCTCAGGATGGCATCCTACATAGACACGTAACAGTGCGACGGCGGCAGGCACCTAACACGCTGCCACCAGCGTATGTATGATGGCGCTATATACAACAATAAATAATAATAATAATCATACAACAGGCCATTAAAATACAGAAACGCATTGATAATGATCACTGTCCACAATTTTACAGAAACTCAATATGCGCTGGCTATGGATGAGTTAATCCCGGTATATAATAGCAATGATCATATATAATGTGATATATGATCTACTCTTATATCATCATGAGGATCACATATAGACATTTAAATGCCCCCCATGGGACCTCCTACAGAAACTCACCCATCGCAACTCCTCTGGAGGCCACTTTTGCTGCCTCTTCGTGGTCCTGGAGTGAGAGCAGATCGCGCAGGTCGCTTCTCACCCTGTTCAGTCTGGTTTCGCTCTGCAGCCACTTCTCCAGCAAGTTCCATAAAAGGGTGTTACATTTCAGCTCCTGGGCACCCCTGGGCTTCAGCTTCTGCTTGCAAACGTGGCACCTGTCCACTGCTGGCCCCCGCAAGCACCTTTTGCAGAAAGAGTGGCCGCATCTTACAATTACATGGTCCCAGAGGGCCTGCTGGCAGGAGGGGCAGTTAAAGACATCCATGGGTCACAGGAGGGTAACACTCCACCCCGCTTGGCACGCAGCGGATCCGGACTCCGGCGGAGACAAAGTGGGAAGAAGAAGAAGCACAAAGAGCCCCTGACATAACATGTGCGGCAACATTACATAAAGTGTGTGCTCACGTGACCGGCAGGGGTGGCCTCCCATTGGCTGTCTCTGGGCTGCCCTCCCTTGTTGTGAAACAGCCCATGTTGTTGGTTTCATAAGGGCTGCGATGAGGAGGGGGCAGGCGCAGGCTGTTAACATGTGTGTAGGGAACAGTGGCGACTCTAGAAACAATATATAAGGGGGCACACAAGATACCACAGTCAAACTGGGGGGGCATTAATAATTTCCACCATTAAATCATACCACTGAAAAAACACACACTGCTGATCTCAGCACTGAAGGTATATATCAAATAAACAGAATCAGACATACAAGTCCTGTATTTGCAGGTATACAATAATAATATATATGAAACGTAGCATCGCAGGTATAGATCAACTGAATAAGACATATTAACCCTGTATTTGCAAGTACACAAAAATAATGTATGGAAACATAGCATAGCAGATATGGATCTACAGAATAACACAAAAACCCATCTTTGCAGGTAAAGATCAATTGGAATTCACATAAAAACAGGGCATTAAAGGTATATTTAAAACCCCCTAAATTACAGGCATAGATCACAGTCAAACAGTCCGGCCAGTGCCATCTTTGTCCCATATACACCCTGCCTGTGCCATCTTGGTCCCCAAGGCTCAAACCTCCTGCTAGTGCCATCTTTGCCCTTCCACAATTATACATCTATGATACACAAACACTTTTACAGTCACTCACTAATTCACACTTTAATTCAGACAACTCATCCACACATTAACTCATGCTCTCCCTCATTCACTCAATGCATCCACACATTAACTCATGCTCTCCCTCATTCAGGCAACTCATCCACACATTAACTCATGCTCTCCCTCATTCAGACAATACATTCACATATTAACTCATGCTCTCTCTCATTCACTCAATGCATCCACACATTAATGCACACTCTTTACTTATATCTACCCCCTCTCCCTCCCTCATCACTTTTTAACCCCCTCCCGCATCACTTTTTAACCCCCTCCCGCATCACTTTTTAACCCCCTCCCGCATCACTTTTTAACCCCCTCCCGCATCACTTTTTAACTCCCTCCCTCCCTTCCTTTTTTTTTTTTTTTTTTTTTTTTTTTCTAATTCACCAAAACCTTTTTTGTTTCTAATTCACCAAAACTGCTTTAAATCATGCCTTCAGCAGCCCAAATAACAACCAACATAAAAGTAATGTTGTGGGGTGCAGTATGTGGAAGCTACAAGCAATACAGTATTTGGATGAAAACATGAAGCTATCTACTTTTCAAATAATGAAGCTATCTACACCTAGCACCATACATTTTTGCAAAAAAACTTTTTTTGTTTCTAATTCACCAAAACTGCTTTAAATCATGCCTTCAGCAGCCCAAATAACAACCAACATAAAAGTAATGTTGTGGGATGCAGTATGTGGAAGCTACACGCAATACAGTATTTGGATGAAAACATGAAGCTATCTACACCTAGCACCATACTTTTTTGCAAAAAAACTTTTTTTGTTTCTAATTCACCAAAACTGCTTTAAATCATGCCTTCAGCAGCCCAAATAACAACCAACATAAAAGTAATGTTGTGGGGTGCAGTATGTGGAAGCTACAAGCAATACAGTATTTGGATGAAAACATGAAGCTAGTTACACTTAGCACCATACTATTTTCAAAAAAACTTTTTTTGTTTCTAATTCACCAAAACTGCTTTAAATCATGCCTTCAGCAGCCCAAATAACAACCAACATAAAAGTAATGTTGTGGGATGCAGTATGTGGAAGCTACACGCAATACAGTATTTGGATGAAAACATGAAGCTATCTAGTTTTCAAATAATGAAGCTATCTACACCTAGCACCATACTTTTTTGCAAAAAAACTTTTTTTGTTTCTAATTCACCAAAACTGCTTTAAATCATGCCTTCAGCAGTCCAAATAACAACCAACATAAAAGTAATGTTGTGGGATGCAGTATGTGGAAGCTACACGCAATACAGTATTTGGATGAAAACATGAAGCTATCTACTTTTCAAATAATGAAGCTATCTACACCTAGCACCATACTTTTTTTGCAAAAAACTTTTTTTTTTTCTAATTCACCAAAACTGCTTTAAATCATGCCTTCAGCAGCCCAAATAACAACCAACATAAAAGTAATGTTGTGGGGTGCAGTATGTGGAAGCTACAAGCAATACAGTATGTGGATGAAAACATGAAGCTAGTTACACTTAGCACCATACTTTTTTGCAAAAAAACTTTTTTGTTTCTAATTCACCAAAACTGCTTTAAATCATGCCTTCAGCAGCCCAAATAACAACCAACATAAAAGTAATGTTGTGGGGTGCAGTATGTGGAAGCTACGGGGGCGTGGCTTGACCATCGAGTGAGATGGCAGCATAGTGCAAGAGCTCTGTGAGGATTTGGGCTTTTTTCATTAAAAAAACATCATTCAACTGCGGACCCATTCCAGAATCGAACTACTATTGGAGTGATTGGAAGATGCAAAAGCAGAAGTTTTCAACCAAAACTTCGGGTGCCTCGAAACCTGTGGAAAAGCTTGTGATTGAAGACACTGAGTCCCCGTGTAAGAAACAGGCTAAGATGGGTGAGGAGTTTGAGAAATCAGGTATGACTGTTACGGAACCTCAATTAATTAAGCTGCTTATGGATCTCAGGAATGGGATTCGTGATGATTTGATGAAAGAGATTTCCGTTATTAAGAAGGATATAAACGAACTGGACATTCGTGTGGATCGTACTGAACAGGCTCTTGGTCTGCAGAGGAACTCACATTTAGAGTTAGAAAAGCGTGTGGATCTGCTTGAACACCAACTCGAGCTAAGTAAACTAAAAATTGCTGATTTGGAAGATCGTAGTAGGCACAATAATATACGGATCAGAAATATACCTGAATCCATACAAAATCAAGATCTAGGCGCATATGTTAAAAAAATTATTGGCTCAGTTCTGAAAAATCGTGCTGAACCAGAGATTTTGATTGACCGATGCCATCGGCTGCCGAAGTCCAACCGAGCTCCTAAGGAGGCTGCAAGGGACACTATAGCACGATTACATTTCTTCCATGTTAAGGATGAGTTCCTGACTGCTGTGAGAACGGGTGCTAATCTCTGTGAGGAGTATACAAACCTCAAATTCTTTCAAGATTTTTCAGCTTCCACTATGTCACGAAGAAAAGATTTTCAATTTCTTACAAGGGAATTACAAGCTCTGAATATCCGATACAGATGGGGATTCCCTGTTAAAGTTTTATTTAGGCATGACGGTCAGAACTATGTTATAACATCACCGGAAGAGGGAAAGGATTTTTTACAAATATTTTCGCCAAAACATCACGAATCTAAGGGACAAAGATTTGATTGCAGAATGCATACCAAAATTGCAGAAGCTGCAGCTATATTGGATGAAGAAGCCATTATTGCGGAGTAATAGGTTTGATTTATTGATATGTGCTCTATACATATAGACATTGATTTTTTTTTTCCGTGTTTTTCTATTTTTTGTTTTCTTTTTGCAAGTTGATGGCGCTGACTGGGCGTGCCACACCTATTTCAAATCTCTGGAATTTCCCTATTCCTCTATTGTTCTCAGGAGTAAACAACCGGAACTTCTTTGTTAAATAAACATTGCAGTATCTCTGCAGGAGCATGGATATGTTGTTAAGAAACACTGCTACAGGGACACCGCCCAGCTATTGTTTTAAAACTATCCATATATTTTTGAGGTCTTTTTTAACTGTCTTAATTCGAACTGGCTACTTGTTGATAATGTTTCTTTTTTATTATTTATTTCCATTTTTATTTGTTTTCTTTTGTTTCTATTTTTTTCTTATATGTGTGGGTCTTTAATAGATTTCTTTTATTTTTTATTTTTTTTCATTCGTTTTTATGCAACGTTATTAATTATTACATTATCCCTGTCCTCACTGTTCTCTCGCTACCACCTTTTTTTTTTACCATCAATGGAGAGGAGTATATTTTTAATTTCTTTTTACTCCTCTCTTTGGGCCTATTTTTTTATCTTTGGTATATATTTTATTTGTTCCAAATTTAGTTGGTTCCCCATTAGGAAGGGAATCATTTTTTTTTTAGTTTTGTTGTTTTTCCCCTACCCATTTGTAACCAAAACCTCTCCTTTATATTATGTTTATATATTTGTTGCCAACTTTATTAGGGTAAGAAGCGCAGACAGTTTTTGTTTCTTGTATACATTTGTAATCAATGGAAGCTCTTGTGTGATACTTCTTATTTTGTTTCTTTTGGTTCTCTCGCTGTGCGTGCTTGTACCTCCTTTACAATACCCTTTCATGTTTTTAAAATTTGATGTGTTAGGCCCAATCCCTTTATTTTGTGTTTTAGCCATTTACAGTCTTGTGTTCATTTTTGATGTTCCTTATAATCAATGGTATTGAAAATAATGTCCTTTAATGTTAAGGGATTGGGCTCTTTTCATAAAAGAAGGCTGTTGTTGAAGGAGGCTAGGGAGAAGCGTGTAGATGTTTTGTGCATACAGGAGTCCCACTTTAAAAATGATTTTAATCCCCACATTTTTGCTAGGTATTATCCCATTCAATTTCATTCTAAGTTTTCTTCAAAGGCTAGGGGAACTTCTATTTTTTTTAACAAATCATTGGCTATCAAGACTTTGACAACTATTATTGATCCTGACGGTAGATATGTGTTATGGGTGGGTAAAGTGAATAACGTAGATTATTCCATTTTCAATGTTTATTTTCCAACGAGTTCCCAATTTCAATATTTGAAAAACGTTATGCAAACAGCTCTTGATGAATGTAGGGGGAGAGTGATTGTTTGTGGTGATACTAATTTTGTATTGGACCCTGAAAGTGATGTCTCAAGGGAGGACTCCTCTCCCAATTCAAATTCTTATATGTCCACTGCAAAGAGGTGCTCCAAATTGTTGCAATCCAAATGTTACTATGATGTGTGGCGTCTCCTACATCCTAATGAAAGAGATTATACTTTTTACTCAGCTGGCCACAATATGTACTCTCGTATCGATCGCTTTCTAGTGCCTGAAAATATGTTAGCTTTCATTGAGAAAGCTGAAATTTTAGATTTTAAATGGTCAGATCATGCTCCTATTACTTTGGGTATTCATGAAACAATACCACATGTTCCTTATAGACCTTGGAGACTGAATGATTTCATTTTGAATAACATAGATGAAAAAATCTTGGCTGAAAAAACGTTATCTTCATATTTTGAAGAAAACATTACTGAAGATATTCCATATTCTACTATTTGGAATGCTCATAAGGCTGTGTTAAGAGGACATTTTATTCAGAGAAATTCTTATATTAGGAAAACATCGTCTGCAAATGTTAAAACTTTGGAGAAAGAATTATATAATTTAAATTTAGCAAATAAATTAGGCCCTTCTTTCTCTGTTTCAGCTTTAATTAAAGACGTGAAAACAAAATTGGATAAACTTAATTTGGAAAAGACTGCTAAAACTTTACGATCTTTAAAAATGTCATTTTACTCAAAGGGTAATAAAGCCTCTAATTTATTAGCGAATAAATTAAAACAAAAAACTATACAATCTAGAATAGCTTATATATTGGATGATTCTGGCCAGAAAATTTTACATCCTAGGGACATTTCTAATTCTTTTGCTGCATATTATAAGTCACTTTATAACCTTAAAGATTCCCCTCTGGAAACGCAACCAACCTCTGCTAAAATAACTGAATTTTTGGATAAAACTAATCTCCCTAGAATCCCTGATTTTCATGTTGAATTTCTTGAGTCGGACATTTCTTTGGAGGAGGTGCTTCAAGCTATTAAAGATACTCCATCTGGTAAGGCACCGGGTCCTGATGGTTTTTCTGCTCTATACTATCACAAATTTAAAAATATCTTATTGCCACATTTAACGAAATTGTTTAACGAATATTGGAAAAGTGGCTATATTCCTGATGAATCCCTTTGTGCCCAAATTTCTACTTTATCTAAACCCGGGAAGGAACCTGATAGGTGTTCCAATTTTAGGCCCATTTCTCTAATTAATAATGACACCAAATTATACTCGAAAATATTAGCTAATCGTATCTCAAATTTATTGCCTCTGCTTGTTCATAACGATCAAGTAGGTTTTATTACCAGACGTCAAGCAACAGACAATACGAGACGTTTTATTAATTTGATCTCATATCTTCAAAAATCTAAACACCCCTCTTTATTTTTATCACTCGATGCTGAAAAGGCATTTGATAGGGTCCATTGGGGATATTTGGAAGATGTTTTGATTCGGTTTGGGTTCCCAGCTGCTTTGAGAAAAGCTATTTTTGCTTTGTATCAGAAGCCTACTGCAAAAGTGCTGGCCTCTGGAGTTTTGTCCGACTCATTCTCGTTATCCAATGGGACTAGGCAGGGTTGCCCTTTGTCACCTTTACTTTTTGCTTTAGCTATTGAACCTTTGGCTGAGGCAATACGAGTTGATAGTAATATTCAGGGTGTTACAATAGATGGAGATACTCACAAATTGGGTTTATTTGCAGACGATGTAATTCTTACGTTAGCAAAACACAGGCATTACCATTCCATATAAAGAGGAATGATTTGACTGCTCTTAAAAGATCGTATGACTTTGACTGGAGGAAGAGCTTTATTTCCTATTTAGGCATTAATTTATGTAAAAATTTAAAACATATGTATGCTTACAATTTAAAGACTTTTTGGCCCTCTTTGCTACTGGATCTTGAGAGGTGGGACAATCTTGAGATTTCATGGTTGGGTAGAATACACTCCATTAAGATGGTTATTCTCCCTAAGATTTTGTATTTTTTAAGAGCCATACCTTTAAGTGTGCCTATTTCTTTTTTTGATTCGGTGCGTTCTGCCCTCATAAAGTTTATATGGAGGAAGAAGCCTAGCAGAGTCAAATTTACCACTTTGACTAATTCTAGAGACAATTTTGGATTGGGGGTGCCAGATTTTAGGAATTATTATTATGCATCGAATGCGTCTAGCGCTTTCAAATTTAATTTGGACAGGGATTGGCCTAGATGGCTTATTATGGAAATTAATAAACTAAAACCTTTTTGTATAAAAGATGTTTTATGGGTTTCACATTCTAATCGGCCCAGGTTTACAAAAATGTACCCCTCAACTAAATTGGCTATACTTTCTTGGGATAGATTATTTAATAAACTACCAGGATCTATTACTTGGTCCAGGGCGATGTCACTTGGTTCCTTGAGATATGTTCTTCCAGACCTAGATATAGATTACTGGAATGGCAAACATATTTTTTCTATTAATGATTTCTTTAAGAATAATTCGGCTCTATCATTTCCAAAATTACAAAAAAATATAATTTAGATGCTGACAGGCAATGTGATTATGACTTCATTCTTCAAATTATTCAAGAACGATTTAATATATCTGATTTTGATGTGGATCAGTCTCATTTAGCTTTGACTGATATAGAGACAGTTTATATTAATGCCCCGGACCTGACAGGTACTATCTCATTGTGTTACTCTTCCCTCTCCTCGAAGGTTTCAGAAAAACTTAAATTTTTATCGGCCTGGGAAGAGGAATTAGGTAAAACATACGATCTAGCTGTCTGGAATGATGTGTTCTCCGGACTAAGGGGCATAACACAATGCGCACAACATTTTGAAAATCATTTTACGATAACATACAGATGGTACCTGACCCCGGAAAGGCTTTTTCGCATGAAGATGACTACAAGTTTTAAATGTTGGAGAGGCTGTAATGGCCCAGGTAATCTCCTTCATATTTTTTGGGATTGTCCATTAATTAAACCTATGTGGGACTCTTTATTACCAATAATTAAGCTTATAAATAGCGAGATTGAGGTACTTGGGCCAGAACTATGTATTTTTAAACATTTTCCGTCTGATTTGCCTAAAATAGATAAGATCATCATAGGTCATTTGCTGATTGCAGCTACTATCCTTATCCCTAAGTATTGGAAAACAGGAGTTGTTCCGACTATAAAAGAAATCTTGTATATGACTTTGGAGAATAAATCTTATGAATCTTCCATTAGGCCACCCTCAGCTTTTAAAACACAACTTTTATTTTTTTTGGGACACCTGGGAAGAGAAAATTAGAAATAAATTTTTACTTTAGTTTATCTTTTTTGTTCCTTTAAATTATTATTTTTTTAATTTTACATTTCTGCACGCTTCTTCTTCATCTTTCATCCATATGTATTTTTTTTATATGGCGAGATAACTTTGGTTAAAGTGAAGACAGAGACTTCCGGATTGAAGATTTTAATAATTTACATTTCCATTTTACCCCCCTGTTTTTTCCCCCCTTGTTTTTTTTTTTCTCTTTCGAGTGATAATTGTTGTAACTACTATTTCCCAATTCTATGGTTTCAATTTGAATTATTATTGTACACTGTATATTGTATGTGCGATACTGTTTGACAGTCTCATATGTTTGATGTTATAGTTACATTTACTTTTGTTTTGTATTTTATAAAACTGTAATAAAAATTATTTGAAAAGTATGTGGAAGCTACACGCAATACAGTATTTGGATGAAAACATGAAGCTACACCTACACCTAGCACCATACTTTTTTGCAAAAAAACTTTTTTTGTTTCTAATTCACCAAAACTGCTTTAAATCATGCCTTCAGCAGCCCAAATAACAACCAACATAAAAGTAATGTTGTGGGGTGCAGTATGTGGAAGCTACACGCAATACAGTATTTGGATGAAAACATGAAGCTATCTACACCTAGCACCATACTTTTTTGCAAAAAAACTTTTTTTGTTTCTAATTCACCAAAACTGCTTTAAATCATGCCTTCAGCAGCCCAAATAACAACCAACATAAAAGTAATGTTGTGGGATGCAGTATGTGGAAGCTACACGCAATACAGTATTTGGATGAAAACATGAAGCTATCTACACCTAGCACCATACTTTTTTGCAAAAAAACTTTTTTTGTTTCTAATTCACCAAAACTGCTTTAAATCATGCCTTCAGCAGCCCAAATAACAACCAACATAAAAGTAATGTTGTGGGGTGCAGTATGTGGAAGCTACAAGCAATACAGTATTTGGATGAAAACATGAAGCTATCTACTTTTCAAATAATGAAGCTATCTACACCTAGCACCATACTTTTTTGCAAAAAAACTTTTTTTGTTTCTAATTCACCAAAACTGCTTTAAATCATGCCTTCAGCAGCCCAAATAACAACCAACATAAAAGTAATGTTGTGGGGTGCAGTATGTGGAAGCTACAAGCAATACAGTATTTGGATGAAAACATGAAGCTATCTACACCTAGCACCATACTTTTTTGCAAAAAAACTTTTTTTGTTTCTAATTCACCAAAACTGCTTTAAATCATGCCTTCAGCAGCCCAAATAACAACCAACATAAAAGTAATGTTGTGGGATGCAGTATGTGGAAGCTACAAGCAATACAGTATTTGGATGAAAACATGAAGCTATCTACACCTAGCACCATACTTTTTTGCAAAAAAACTTTTTTTGTTTCTAATTCACCAAAACTGCTTTAAATCATGCCTTCAGCGGCCCAAATAACAACCAACATAAAAGTAATGTTGTGGGGTGCAGTACGTGGAAGCTACAAGCAATACAGTATTTGGATGAAAACATGAAGCTATCTACTTTTCTTTTTTTTTTTAATATTCTTTTTATTTATATCAAATAGATAAATTAAACAAAAGGACAATAGTACATATTCAACAAACAAATGACAACAACTGTTATTACATCAGTATCTTCTTGTATTATTATTCATATACATCCCATAGTAAATATGTCTATATTAAAAACTCTCTATTGTTATAAATAACAGATGGAAGATATACACATCGATATCTGAGTAATACAGACAAAACAAAAAAACATACAATACAATATTTAAGCTGCTGGTTTGGGTTATAGGGACAAGTGTTCCCATCCTTAGTTGTATATATCTCTATGATATCTAACAAGAATGAAATCCGGTCAACACTATCAAGGCTCCTATTGTTCATAAAAAGAAGGTAGGAAGAAAAATCATCTTATCTAAGAAACTCATTAGATTAATTACTCCAAGGCTTTTTCTAGTTTTTCTAACCAAAAGCCCCATATATTAGATTTCTTTATAGAGTAAAAATAAGATTTATACAATTGTTTTTCCATTTTTAGTTGGAATTTCAATTGTGTGGTCACCAGATTCCAACAAATATCGATTTCCTGTTTCCATAATCTGGCAATCGATATTTTTACGGCAATGAAGCAGTGAATAATTAGTTGTTTTTCTATCACACTACAGTTCGGCCATCCTAGATGTAATAGCGCAGATGCAGGAGATCTATTTATGGTCTTTTGTGTTAAGATATTTATAAGATCAAATATTCTAGAGCAAGTTTCTTTCACTCTCTGGCAGTTCCACCATATATGAAGGAAACTCCCCTTTTCCAATCTGCATCGCCAGCACAGATCGGAACAGTTTGAATACATCTTATGTAGCCTCGAGGGAACCAAATACCACCTGTTCAGAATTTTAAAATGAGTTTCTACCAAAGATAACGAATGAATAGACAGAGTAGCATCATATAGAGATTTTTGCCAATTATTCAAATCGATCTCTATATCTAATTCTCTTTCCCAAATAGCTATTGTCGATATATTTCTTGCTACAGGAATAGCAAGAGAATTAATTAAATCTCGACTTCTAGATAGTACTCTGTCAACGGTTTTTCCTGAAAACATTTTTTGAATTCGTAACATTATATCCTGATTTTCTTTTATTATCTCTTTCAATAAAAAGTTTTTAATTCTCAGGTATTTGAAGATATTGGAGCTATTTAGATTGAATTCTTGTACTAATTGTGGAAACGTTTTGGGTCCTGCTATAGTTGTAATTTGATCTAGAGACTCAATACCTTTATTTCTCCAGTCATCCACATTTATATTTGAAATATAATATTCTACTAATTTAAGTTTAGAGAAAATCGGGACTCCTTTATGTATGTTTAAGGATTTCTTAATGGTTTCCCAAATCGGGAGTAGTTGGCCCAATATCATATTTTGTTTTCTTATGTTTACTATGTTTTCTATGGTTAAAGGGTACCAAATAATAGCTGCTAGTTCTTTACCACCGCTGACTTGTGATTCTATATCATACCATCCTTCCTTACTAGATTCTTCTAGTTGTAATCTATAGATATGTACAATCATATTTGCCTGATATATATTTTTAATTAAAGGAAGGCCCAGACCACCATATTTAGGTTTTTGAGCCATTATAATAGATTTCAGTCTTGGTTTCTTTGCCTTCCAAACAAAACACTCAAAACTCCTCTGTACAAGGCTTAACCATGATTCGGACACATTCAGCGGTAACATTGAAAACAAATAAGACCATTTCGGAACTATATATGAATTTAAGATATTAATTCTGCCCCACCAAGAAAATTCCTTATTCCTCCATTCTTTTAACCAAGAATTAGTTTGCTTCAAAAGACGAATACAATTGGTTTCTAGGATTGTTGTCATTGTTTTTGTTATATGAACACCTAGATAAACAAAATCTGATTTTACCCAAACGAAGTCAAAATTGCTTTGTATTTGTTCTTTTTCTCTACTATCTATCTTGACTTCTAATATTGAGGTTTTATTTATATTCATCTTATAATTTGATGCCAAGCTATATATTTCAAATTCCTCTAATAAATAAGTTAACGAAGACTGTGGATTGATAATAGAGATTAGTATATCATCTGCATATAGATTGATCTTTAACTCTTGAGATCTTGTAGGAAAGCCATATATATTCTTATTTTTTCTAATAGCTGTAGCTAATGGTTCAACTGATATTATATAAAGCAGGGGGGATAGAGGACACCCCTGCCTTGTTCCATTTTTTAAAAGAAACCATTCAGCACAGATATTAGGTCCAACAGTTCTAGCTGATGGATTTGTATAAAGAGCCATGATTGCCACAAGTATCCATCCCGTAATTCCAAACTTTATTAATGTACCCCTCATAAAATCCCAGCTAACCCGGTCGAAGGCTTTCTCTGCATCGACAGACATAATCATAGTTGGAATAGCCTTCTTTTCTGCTTGATCTATAATATTGATTATTCTTCTAATATTATTACAGGAAGATCTGCCGGGAATAAAACCAACCTGGTCCGGGTTAATAATCGTATTCAAAACTAATTTTAATCTATTGGCAAGGATGGAAGAGTATAATTTCACATCAACATTTATGAGTGAAATAGGCCTATAGTTAGCAGGATCTGTGGGGTTTTTACCTTCTTTAAGGATAGGGAGAATATTTGCTCTAATCATTTCATCGGGAAAAGTACCTTTTTCAGCAATAGAGTTAAACGCCAACCTCAATGGATCAAGTAAATGTGTGTTAAAACTTTTGAAAAATAGATTTGTGAAGCCGTCCGGGCCTGGAGTTTTATATTTATTTAACCTGGATATTACTAATCTAATCTCGGATTTTGTTATTTCTCCATTTAATAAGGCTCTCTGTTCTACAGAAATCTGGGGCAAATTTATTTTCGAAAAATACTGTTCAATATCTTTCTGTAGTACTTTATTCCCTAGATTATATAATTTCTCATAATATTGATTAAATTGGTTACCAATTGCTTCAGGTGTAGAATAAATCTCATTATCTATTACAAGTTTATTAATTCTATTTTTAGCTTTTATTTTTCTTAATCTATTTGACATCATTTTGTCTACTCTATTACTACAACAATAGAATCTTGTTCTTAATTTTTTCCATTTTATGTACTGTATTCTCCATCAGTTTCTCATTGCTTTGATTCTGGATCTCTTTAATTTTTTCCATTCTACCCTTAGTGGGATGTTTTTTATTATCTAAGGCCTGCTGGTTAAATAGGATATATAATTCTCTAAGATTTTTCCCTTGGTTCTTCCTAATATTGCTTTTTAATTTTATCATGAGTCCTCTTAGAAATGCTTTAAATGTACACCAATTATTTTCTGGAGAGGTATCCTTAGGATTGTTCTCCTTAAAAAATAAATGTATTGATTCCTCTAGGTACTTCACATTTTCTTTATTATAAAGTTTATAGTCATGTATGTAGGTAGTGTGTATCGTGCATTGTAAACCCAATACCAGTTTAACCCACCAAATAACGACACGGAGACTGAGATTGGATAAAGCAGGCCACAGCACAATTTTATTATAAAACCCTAAAACACTGTGTTGGCCCAAAACACCACAAACCAATAAGAACAATATACAATAACCGATAAATAATAAATACAAATATACAAATATATACATAACACATTACCGTAACATATTCAAACATAACCAACACAGGAGCCGAATTAACCCCGTCCTTGCCGGCCTCTCACACTGCACAATCCAGACCACAGGTACTCACCTCCCCCCTCGTCCAAACAAAAGTTGACAGCTACCTTTCGCTGTCCCACCACCAATGCTAACCACCAGCCGTCCAACAAGCTCGGTGGGCACGTCCAATAAAACACCAGAGGTTAGGGGAGGATTGAGCCTTCCATTACCAGCATCCAAACTCCATCACTTACCAAAACCAGACCGGCAAGGACACCCAAACCGCCACCAACCCCGCTGTTTAAACCCCTTAAATCAGCGGGGGCCCCCACCAACACACGCCATGGCCTGACCGATAGCCTCCTGCAGAGCCAAATTGAAAAGATCCAAACCGATGTCATTCAAATGAACGCCATCACTCCGAAACAAATTGGCCGCGTCCCTTTCAAACACCCTATGCCGAACCGTCACACCATTAACGCTAGCCACAAACTTGGAAATCCAACGATTAAATTTAACCCGCGACCGCTCCAGGGCCCGCTGATTAGTCGCCACCCGCCAAAAATTCCGAGACACCACCTCGGACCACACCAACCGGACATCAGGAAACAACACCATAAGCCTAGCAAGGTCCCGAAGAACCGTATCCCCCAGAGACCTAACCGGGACCACCCCAAGATCATTCCCCCCGAGGTGAATCACCAGAACCGAGGGAGGACCCAACAACCGGGACAACCGAACCAGCTCAGGGAGGAGATGAACCCACAGCATCCCCCGTTTCCCGAACCACCGCACCTCAACCGCAAGAGGAGAGAACCCCAACTGCTCCCCGTTCGGGCGAACTGCCGCCCGCCTCCTGGCCCAGAAGATGAAGGAATGTCCAACGAGCCAGACTTGAGGGAGAACCACACCTACAAAAAACAGAGAACATTAAACAGGCATATCCAAACGAACATATGACCTAAAACGACCCGATCGCCAGCGCCCAATACGCTGCACAGAGGAATCAGGCAAACCAACCCGGGTAGCCTCCGTAGCCGCACCAATCCTAAAGGAATGACCCCCAAAAGACCCGGCGGGAACACCCAAGACCGACAGCGACTTCCGAAAAACACTGACAAACTGGAAATGGGATAAAAACGACCCGTCCAGATGCACCAACAGCGGACCCCCCACCGCCGGGCGTACCAAGAGAAACTCGCGAACTAACGACACTGGGCAAATAGGAGAGCCCGCAATGGCACCCAAACGAACGCAAGACCCTCTACCCAGAACATCCGTCTTCGAGCGCCGAATGCGAAAGCTCAGACCACCAACCCCTAATTCCACATCCTCCGCCAAAACACCGCCAGGCACACGCTTATTAGGGCTAACCAATTCCCCAATCCGCATAGCCCCGAAAAAGGCCAAGCTAAAAGCCGCCCGGAACAAACGAACTTCGAATTCTGAAACACAAACAGAACCCAACACCCCACACAACCGAACCAGCAACTCAGCCGAAACCGGCCTCCGAGTGTCCCTCGCAACAACTCCCCGTCGCCAACCCCTCAAGGCCTGGCGAACAAGGAAATCCTTGGTAAAATCGGCGATACCCATCAACTTACACAAAAAACTAAGACCCGACAGGCGAGCAGAAGCCGCAGATGGGGACACCCCGGTCGAGTCCCACTGGCACAGGAGAGAAAGCAAGCCACGAACCCGAGCAGCATGAGTCGGGAAACCCCCACAGCCGCCCTCAAATGCTGCCCACTCGTCCCACACTTTACAATACCTCCCCCAGGTGGACCTGGAAACGGAACCTCGAATCCACTCCGTCACTCGTCCAACCCAAGGGACCACAGGTCCACTGGACACGGGACCCCGTCTTCGTCCGCGAACGGTGCCGTAGCTCGAAACTCTGCCCACTGAAAGCGAGAAAGAGCATCAGCCGTCACGTTTTTGACACCGGGTATATGCACTGCCCTACAGGTCACATTCAGACCCAAACACCGCAACACCAGCCGACGCAAAAGGCGAACCACCGGAGGAGAGGAAGCCGTCAAAGTATTGATAGCCTGAACAACCCCCAAGTTGTCACAATGAAACAACACCCGCCGATCACGGAGAACATCTCCCCATACCTCCACCGCCACCAAAATGGGAAAAAGCTCCAGGAACGCCAAGTTCCGGGTCAGCCCCGACTCCCTCCACGAGACCGGCCATTCCTCAGCACACCAGTGCACACCCAGGATAGCCCCGAAACCCACCGACCCCGCCGCATCCGTGTAAAGATGTAGCTGGGAATTAGAAACCTGGGGCGCCTGCCAATACGACCGACCATTGTAGGTATCCAAAAAGGACCCCCAGACAGCCAAGTCGTCCCGCAGCGGACGAGTAAGTCGAATAAAATGGCGGGGTCGAACAACGCCCGCTGTCGCCGCAGCCAGCCGCCGGCTAAAAACCCGACCCATCGGCAAAATGCGGCAAGCGAAGTTCAACTTCCCCAACAGCGATTGCAACTGACAAAGCTGAACCTTTCTCATACCCCGCACCCTGGCAACAAACCCCTTCAAGTCAACCAACTTATCAACAGGCAAGCGGCACTCCATCGCCACAGAATCGATCTCGATTCCAAGGAAACTCAGACAGGTCGAGGGACCCTCCGTCTTGTCGGCCGCAAGAGGAACCCCAAAACGACCCATCACAGCCTGCACCGTGTGAAGGAGACGAAGACAATCCCCCGAATCCCCCGACCCGATACACAAGAAATCGTCCAGATAATGCAGGATAGAAGCCAAACCCGCCTCCTCCCGAACAACCCACTCCAAAAACGTGCTAAAACATTCAAAATAGGAGCAGGAGATAGAACAACCCATCGGGAGGCACATATCAACGTAAAAACAACCCTCAAACTGACAACCCAACAAATGGTGGCAGGCCGGGTGAACCGGGAGAAGGCGAAACGCCGCCTCAATATCAGTCTTAGCCAACAGGGCGCCTCGACCCGCCGCCCGTACCATGTCAACCGCCTTATCAAAGGACGCGTAAACAACCCGAACCATTTCAGCCGAAATGCCGTCGTTAACCGAACTGCCACGGGGGTACGACAGGTGATGAATCAAACGAAACTTACCGGGGTCCTTCTTAGGAACCACCCCGAGCGGGGACACCCGCAAATTCGCCAAAGGCTGCACGGCGAAGGGGCCCGCCATGCGCCCTAACTCAACTTCCTTATGCAACTTGTCCCTAACAACATCAGGAAATTCCGCAACAGAGCGTAAATTCCGAAAATTAACCGAACCAGGGGCATCCACGAATGGAATCCAAAACCCCTCCGAAAACCCCCGCAACAAAATGTCAGCAGCACGCCGGTCACTATATCGGCTTAGCCACGGGCGCATCGCGGCGACGTCCACTGGCGTCGTCGCCCTTCGATCCCACATCTGCGCGCTCGCCCCCTTTAGCCCGCTTGAAGCAGCGGGAATGGGGATGGGCTCCGCCACAGCCGGAGCACTCATGCTTGAACTTACAGGACGTTCCAAACTTACACTGCCCGTCGTTGAACTGGTAACAGCACCCCGGCCGCCGCATACCGGCCGGAGAGGGCGTGGCACCAGATACCCCCCCGGCCCCTCCAAGAAACGACGAGAAACCACCCTGGTGTGTGGCCGGCCGAGTCATAATGGCCAGCCACAGACCAATGTCCATCTGATCCCAACCGATAGACGGCCGGACCGCCAAGCGTTGGCGGAACTGCTCATCGTACCGCCACCAGCCCAGACCCCCATAAGTCCGACACGCGCTCCAGATGAGATCCTGATACGCAAAAAGTGCCGAACATTTTTCAGGGCACTTTTCGTCTATCACACTAGCCAGAATAGAAAAGGCGCGGATCCAATTCCCAAAGGTCTTTGGAATCCGCCGATACCGAAACTTCTCTTTCTCCTTCTCCTTGTCCTTATCCTTCTCCTCCGTCGCAGGAGGAGGAACCTCCTCCAGCGGCAGAAGGGAGAAAATCTCCAGGAATTCCCCCTTCCAGATCTTCTCCTTAACCTCCTGTTTGAAATGCAGCCCAAGCGGGCCCGACCAACACATGTAGGCCGCCCCACGAGCCACGTCCGCCACCCCCAAAGCCGCATCTACAACCGGCAACGAGCCAAGAACCGCAGCAGACCCGCCAGCTGGCGGGGCCGCCGCCACCGGAACCCCGGGGGCCACCGGGCCAGATGGCCCGGCTCCAACAGTCCCCGCCACAGCAGGCGCAGAAAGGGAAACCGAACCTAAAGACCCCACGCCACCCCCAGGTTGCTCCCATACGGACCTAACCTGACTATCCAAACCTGAACCTGACGGACCAGCACCCCCGCCGCGCTCCCACGCATCCAAAAAACCCCTCAGACCCGAAAGAAAAGCACCCATAGAAGAGCCCGAGCGACCCTCCACCCCGGCTCCCAAGAGGCCCACAGAAGTAGAAGGCAACTCACCGCCAAGCGACCGGCAGACCTCCTGCGGCGCCGTAGCCGAAGCCGTATTGCTAGAAGGTCCCTGAAGTCCTGGTCCCAGCAGCGGCGAAGCATCCTGCAGCAACACACCAGACACAGCCTGTGTAGAAGAGAGGGGTGAGATCACAGGTCCTGGAACCGTTGCAGTACCAGAAACCACCGGCAGGGGGCCGAAACTTGGCAAGCCACCAGCAGGCGCCGTAAGGAAAGCAGGAAGGGGGGTAGCAAAAGCCTCCTCATCAGAGGAGCCGTAAAGAAGCTGGGAAGACCCCACCAGCCCTTCCCCCTGAGGAGGTAAGCGGGCCGAGGGCCCCAGAGAGAGGGCCAGGTCGTCCCCGGAGGACCCCCCTGCCTCCTCCGAGACAGCCCCCCCAGTAGGACCCCCAGCCGCCCCCCGTATAGCCCCGCCGGACCTACTCACCCCCCCCGCGGCTTGCCTGACCCCGGATGGGGCTGCCGCAACCGCCCGCGATGTCCTCTTCGGGCGGGCAGCGGAAACGCCGCCCGCCGCTTCCCGCGCTCCCGCGCGGCCTCCAGCAGGCTCCACAGTTCTGCCGCGGCCACCGGAGCGGCCGCGACGAGGCGCCGCATCCCGCGGCGCCCGTGCAGGCGCCGGGGCCTCCGTCGACGGCCCCGGCAAGGGAGCAGCAGGCCTCGCGAGCCGTGAGGCAGCCTCGCGAGACCGCCGCGAGGACGCACGCCGCCGCCGCCATCTTGGGGACGACGGCGGCGAAGACGGCCGCCCGCCCCGAGGAGACGCCTCCCGGGGCGCGCGCGGCCCGGGGTCCGGACTCCTGCTCCGGTACCGAGCCCCCCCACCCGACACGGGGCTCAGCCGAGCAGGAGGGCGGGCGCGCCGGCGACCCGAAACGCGCCCGCGAGACGGTGCCTCCGCGGCCCCACCAGACCCGGCAGGCACAACAGGCACCGCAGCCTGAGGAAGTAAATGAGCAAACTGCTCACGAAGCGCCCTACCACCGTCCTGGTCCGCACCAGCCCTGAGAGCAGCGAGGATCGCATCCACGTCCATGCTCCAGGCCGTCAGGGTACACCTAAGCACAAGCAGGTAAACTGTTGGCCGTGTCTGCAAAAAGGACAGTGACCGGGGTCACCCAAAGGGCACCTTATATCACCTAGGGTCTCCCACCCCTTAATTAACATACCCCAATCAAAACACGGACATGCCCTGAGCATGCACTAACCCACACACATACATGCTCCCTGTCCATTTAGCTACGCTGATTCCCAGGGGCCTTCCAGTTTCCACGTCGTTCTTGATTTCTTAATTAAGTTGTTTTTAAACTCCAGTACCATAATATTATGATCTGACCAGGTATTATTTTTTATTTCTATTTTTTGTACTCGTCCTATCAAAGAGGAGGAGCACAAAATATAGTCAATACGAGAGTACGATAGATGTACATTAGAAAAATGTGTATAGTCCCTCTCTAGTGGATGGTAGACTCGCCATATATCCATAAAATCGAAATTAGTTACCGTTTGCTGAAATAGCCTAGCCAGAGCCTTTATCTTTTTTTCACTAATTCTTTTCTTATTAGTTTTAGTATCTAATTCAATATCAAGAAGACAGTTAAAATCTCCTGCTATAATACAACTTCCCTTCTTCATGATTTCAACACGTTCTAAAATTTTGTTCAGTAGATGTATTGGAGAAATATTTGGTAGATATACGTTTACTAAAGTGTACCATTCTTCATCTAACTTGCAAATACTAATAATATACCTTCCCTCAGGGTCATGGAATTCATACTCGATTTCAACTTGAAGAGAGGAGGAGAAAACTATTGCCACCCCTCTTTTTTTTTAAATTCATCAGAAGCATGAATCAATACTGGATATTTCGCTCCCTCCCATTTAATTCTATCTGACCTCTTCCAATGCGTCTCCTGTAAAAATCCAACATCTACCCGTTCTTTACACATATAGTTATTTACAACATCATCCCTTTCTTTCTTAATATTATCAAAAAGTCTAAAAGCTGGGATAAATAAACAAACATATATTCTCTTAGCCCTCTAATGAATAGGGCCAAAGAAAAACATAAAACAATACACATACACATATCTTCAGAGACTATAGGCACACAGCCTAAGTCCCCTCGAAAGAGAAATCTCCTAATGGACATGTCTCCTATGTCTAATATAAGACATACGGTAGAGTAAGCAATACTCGCAGACTTCTTATTTTGTTATCTAAGAACAAAAGGGCTTATTCCTTAATGTTAAGTTTTTCAAATGGCAGATAACATTTTCTGCATATTTATTTTATCATTTATAAGCTGTCATTATTAGTAAAACCGCGAGGAGAGAAAAAGAAAAAAAAAAAACATTAATTAACTTTAAAAATTAGGTAATCTTTTCATTATCAGACCATGTCAGAAGTAATAAGTGGTTTCAGTTGTAAAAAAATTCTTTTGGCTCAACATCATCTTAAAATTCTACTAATCTGTTCAAATTAGACTTGGGCACCAGGGGGCTCTTCGTGTTCGTCTTCGTGCTCGTCTTCGGGGAAAAAAAACCTTCGTATTCTGCGAATATTCGCCCGTTCCTGTCTTCTCTTCGGGCGAATATTCGCGGACATTCTTCGTGTTCGTTTAATCTTCGTTTTCTTCCCGGTTGCCTAGCAGGGGTTAATACGGGGTTAACAACACATCGGAGCAGCAGCAGCTGCCGTGAAGGAACGTGTGTGCAACTCTATTGGTCGTTTCGGCAGGGGGCTGGTCTGGCATCAACTAGTGAATTGCAGAACGCACTTCATTTGTTGATGGCAGGCCAGCCCCCTGCCGAAACGACCAATAGAGTTGCACACACGTACTGAGGTGTACTGTACACAAAATGACCTAGAGACAAATGCTCCAAGGAACTTGGCCTCCGTTTATCATACACAATCACACATCCATAGATGTTTAATAAAAGAATAGGGATTATTTTACATTTTTAAATTGATTTTGGACCACTTGTAATACATGCCTAACATTTGCTACCTATTTACAATGGCATACTTTGCAACAACCCAACTTTTACTGGACAGGACTGGAAAAAAGCAGGACTGTCCACCAAAATCTTGGGTGTTTTGGCAGGTATGCGGATGGAAAAATGTTGGACAAGAACTAAAAAATAGCTTAGGGTTAATGTACGGTTATGTTTAAGATTAGTAGCAGTGCACTGCTTTGGTTAAAGATGTATTATGTCTAAATAATAATTTAATTTTAATTTTAATGGTTTTTTTAAAAAAAATTAGGGGTTTATTTAAATGTATTTTAAAGTTAGATTTATTATTTAGTACTTTATTATATTTATTTAATGTTTATACTAGTGCTACCTACCGAGCTATAACTACCAACGTGTATTTGCATACCTAGTTTAGCTAAATTAGATGGGACAGGACTGGAAAAAAGCAGGACTGTCCCTGAAAAAGTTGGGTCTGTTGGCAGGTATGTGGATGGAAAAATGTTATAGTATGAAGTGTGAGTTATAGCGTTAATGCTAGTGAGTGTAGAAATGAAGGCCAGGACAAATAACAAGAGGAAAGGTCCTTGTGATTTGTGCATTGTACGTGTATGTGTTATGTGTGTTATGTGTGTTGTCACTTGTCACTGGGTTATATGTGTTATGTGTGTTATGTCACTGTGTTATTTGTGTTATTGTGTGTGTTATGTTTGGTTGGTTGGTTGTGTATCAGAAGGAAAATAATGAAATGGAAATGGAAAAGGAAATGGAAAAGGCGAATGAGTGGGCAATTGGCGACCCACTCACCTGTTTCACCCCAGAGCAAAGCATCCAAACACTGTCAGTCCTAGACGTTTGGCAGCAGACTTCCAGAGCTCAGACACAAGGCCCTAGCGTAAGCTGGCCACTCCGGCGGAGGTAGCAGGCGTTGCCACACCGCAGACAGAGGCAGCCAGAGGGGAGAAACTGCCCTTACCACTAGGGACATTTTGGGCATGACTCTAGCCAGGAAGCGAACTGGCAGAGAAGAGATGCTGGCACCACCACCACCACCAGCAGCAGCATTGAAAAATGGGAAAGGCGAATGAGTGGGCACTTGGCAACCCACTCACCTGTTTCACCCCAGGGCAAAGCACCCAAACACTGTCAGTCTTAGACGTTTGGCAGCAGACTTCCAGAGCTCAGACACAAGGCCCTAGCGTAAGCTGGCCACTCCGGCGGAGGTAGCAGGCGTTGCCACACCGCAGACAGAGGCAGCCAGGGGGGAGAAACTGCCCTTACCATTAGGGACATTTGATTCATGACACTAGCCAGGAAGCGAACTGGCAGAGAAGAGACACTGGCACCACCACCAGCAGCAGCAGCAGCAGAATTGGGAAAGGCGAATGAGTGGGCAATTGGCGACCCACTCACCTGTTTCACCCCAGGGCAAAGCACCCAAACACTGTCAGTCTTAGACGTTTGGCAGCAGACTTCCAGAGCTCAGACACTAGGCCCTAGCGTAAGCTGGCCACTCCGGCGGAGGTAGCAGGCGTTGCCACACCGCAAACAGACGCAGCCAGAGGGGAGAAACTGCCCTTACCACTAGGGACATTTTGGGCATGACACTAGCCAGGAAGCGAACTGGCAGAGAAGAGATGCTGGCACCACCACCACCAGCAGCAGCAAAATTGGGAAAGGCGAATGAGTGGGCAATTGGCGACCCACTCACCTGTTTCACCCCAGGGCAAAGCACCCAAACACTGTCAGTCCTTGGCGTTTGGGAGCGGACTTCCAGAACTCAGACACAAGGCCCTAGCGTAAGCTGGCTACATTGGCGGAGGTAGCAGGCGTTGCCACACCGCAGCAAGTGCAACCAGGGGGGAGAAACTGCCCTTACCATAAGGGACATTTGAAGCATGACACTAGCCAGGAAGCGAACTGGCAGAGAAGAGATGCTGGCACCACCACCAGCAGCAGCAGCAGCAGCAGCATTGGAAAAGGCAAATGAGTGGGCAATTGACGACCCGCTCACCTGTTTCACCCCAGGGCAAAGCATCCAAACACTGTCAGTCCTTGGCAGGGGCGTACCTAGAGTATTTGGCACCCGGGGCGGATCCTGTAAGTGGCACCCCCCCCCCAAATGTAAAGACATCTACAAAATTATGTTGGCAAGAATATTTATTGCACCAATTTGTAAACTGTATGTAAACTGTAAACAACAAGAAATCTGAAAAAATAAATTAATAACTTGTAAGTAAAATAAATATGTTTAAATAACATTTACTGAACATATAATAGTGCTTTCTTTAATAACCCCCCCAAAAAAAACAACAAATACAACAAGTTTCTAAGAAGCCCTAACAAATGAGTGACAAACATTACAAATTAAGTACTGGCTAAGCAGCTAAAGACACTATAAACTAAAAAAAATTCCGATATTATAATCAGGAGTCACCATAACATTGTTCTCTTTTTATTTAAGCATTTGCATATATAGTGGTGTTGCCATGTCGACTCATGATTATATATACCATATGAACCAGACACTGACTGTGGTATAGCATGACACCTATCACTATATACTGAGCCAGGCAGTGACGGTGGTACAGCATAATGCCTATCACGCTATACTGAGACAGACATTGACGGTGGTGCAGCTTAAGTAATTTCATTATATATTGAGGCAAACATTACAGTGAAACAGCATAACTCCTATCACTATACACTGAGCCAGATACTACAGTGGAACAGCATAACACCTATCACTATAACTGAGCCAGATATTGATGGTGGTACAGCATAACCGCTATCTTTATATACTGAGCTAGACACTTATAGTAGTACAACATAACTATCATTATACACTGAGGCAGACATTGACAGTTGTGCAGCACAACTGCTATCATTATATACTGAGACGCGCTGACAGTAGTACAACATAACTGTTTCCATTATATACTGAGGCACGCGCTGACGGTGGTACAACATAACTGTTAATATATACTGAGGCCCACATTGCCGGTGATACAGGATAACACCTATCACTTTATACTGAGCACACATTGACGGTGGGGCAGCGTAATCCATATCACTATACATTGAGCCTGACATTTACAATAATGCAGCATAACCCATATCACTATATATAAAGCCATTGATGTGGTGTAGGCCTACCACTTCAGTGTCTGGCATAGTATATAGTGGTAGGGGTTATGCTGCATTATTGTAAATGTCTAGATCGATGTATAGTGATAGGGATTATGTTGTACTGCCCTCAACTGCAGATCAGGGGAAGACTGTGAGAGTCAGTACAGCCTTCCCTTTTTCTGACTGCACCGTGACATTGGGAGGTCCTCTCCCCGTAATCATCCCCAAAGTCCATTTGTCCCCTACGTCACTAAACCACAACTCTCTTTTAATTACTCCCTGTAGTTCAGGTATAGATCAAATAAACAACACATGGAAACAGCACGTGCAACTGAATAAGACATAAATATCCTGTATTTACAGGTATACATAAATAATGTATGGAAACATAGCATTGCAGGTATAAATCAACAGAATACACAAACCCAGCATTGCAGGTATAGATCAACTGGAAATCACTCAGCACTGAAGGTATAGATCAAATAAACAACACATGGAAACAGCACCCCAGGTATTGATCAACTGAATAAGACATACAAATCCTGTATTTGCTGGTAAACATAAATAATGTATAGAAACATAGCATAGCAGATACAGACCAACACATTAACACACAAACCCAGCTTTTCAGGTACTGATCAATTGGAATTCACATAAAAACTCAGCATTAAAGTTATAGATAAAACACCCTAAATTACAGGCATAGATCACAGATTGCACACCCCAAAGCCAGCGTCCACATTGCCCACATAGAACCTGACCAGCACCCTGCGGTGGGGGTGCAAGGCCTCTGTCTCCCAGCTCTGCCACTGTACGGAACAGTATAGAGTGATGGGAGTTATGATGTACTTTAGAGCATAATTATAATGAAAAAGACATTGGAAATGGTACAGCATAACACCCATCACTCTCACACATTTACCAATCAACACTTACCAATCCACAGATTCCACACATACAAATCCACACATACCACACATACCAATCCACACATATACCACACATACCAATCCACACATACCAATCCACACATACCAATCCACACATACCAATCCACACATACCAATCCACAGATTCCACACATACCAATCCACACATACCAATCCACAGATTCCACACATATCAATCCACACATACCAATCCACAGATTCCACACATACCAATCCACACATATACCAATCCACAGATTCCACACATACCACACATACCAATCCACAGATTCCACACATACCAATCCACAGATTCCACACATACCAATCCACAGATTCCACACATACCAATCCACACATACCAATCCACAGATTCCACACATACCAATTCACACATACCAATCCACAGATTCCACACATACCAATTCACACATACCAATCCACAGATTCCACACATACCAATTCACACATACCAATCCACAGATTCCACACATACCAATTCACACATACCAATCCACAGATTCAACACATACCAATCCACAGATTCCACACATACTAATCCACACACAAACCAATCCACACATACCAATCCACAGATTCCACACATACTAATCCACTCTCACTCTCACTCAGTCTTAATGAATGATTTCCTACCTTCTTTTCTACTTCTTTTCTTCTTACAGCAGTCTTTTCTTTTTACAGCAGTCTTCCTCTTCGCTCCTCTTCTTCTGTCTTCTTCCGGGTCAGAGGGCACTGTGGGCGCGGCTTCAGTGCCGCCGGGGTTTGTTGTCAGATCCCGGCGGCACTGAAGCCGCGCCCACAGTGCCCTCTGCACAGCAGCAGTTTCCGCTCGGATCGCAAGGGAGCAGAATCGGAGGTCTTTAACGGACCTCCGGCTCCCTTGAGTGATTTTAAGCCGGTTCAAGGGAACCGGCTTAAAATCACTCAAGGGAGCCGGAGGTCTGTTAAAGACCTCCGATACCGCTCTCTTGCGAGCCTGCTCCTCCAGCGGCGGACATTACTGTCCGTCTCTGGAGGGGTGCCGGGTGCCGGCAAGTTGGCACCCCCCTGATGAGCGGCACCCGGTGCGGACCGCCCCCCCCGCCCCCCGCTAGGTACGCTACTGGTCCTTGGCGTTTGGGAGCGGACTTCCAGAACTCAGACACAAGGCCCTAGCGTAAGCTGGCTACATTGGCGGAGGTAGCAGGCGTTGCCACACCGCAGCAAGTGCAACCAGGGGGGAGAAACTGCCCTTACCATAAGGGACATTTGAAGCATGACACTAGTCAGGAAGCGAACTGGCAGAGAAGAGATGCTGGCACCACCACCAGCAGCAGCTGCAGCAGCAGCATTGGAAAAGGCAAATGAGTGGGCAATTGACGACCCGCTCACCTGTTTCACCCCAGGGCAAAGCATCCAAACACTGTCAGTCCTTGGCGTTTGGGAGCGGACTTCCAGAACTCAGACACAAGGCCCTAGCGTAAGCTGGCTACATTGGCGGAGGTAGCAGGCGTTGCCACACCGCAGCAAGTGCAACCAGGGGGGAGAAACTGCCCTTACCATAAGGGACATTTAAGGCATGACACTAGCCAGGAAGCGAACTGGCAGAGAAGAGATGCTGGCACCACCAGCAGCAGCAGCAGCATTGGAAAAGGCAAATGAGTGGGCAATTGACGACCCGCTCACCTGTTTCACCCCAGGGCAAAGCATCCAAAAACTGTCAGTCCTTGGCGTTTGGGAGCGGACTTCCAGAACTCAGACACAAGGCCCTAGCGTAAGCTGGCTACATTGGCGGAGGTAGCAGGCGTTGCCACACCGCAGCAAGTGCAACCATGCGGGAGAAACTGCCCTTACCATAAGGGGCATTTAAGGCATGACACTAGCCAGGAAGCGAACTGGCAGAGAAGAGACACTGGCACCACCACCAGCAGCAGCAGCAGCATTGGAAAAGGCGAATGAGTGGGCAATTGACGACCCGCTCACCTGTTTCACCCCAGGGCAAAGCATCCAAACACTGTCAGTCCTTGGCATTTGGGAGCGGACTTCCAGAACTCAGACACAAGGCCCTAGCGTAAGCTGGCTACATTGGCGGAGGTAGCAGGCGTTGCCACACCGCAGCAAGTGCAACCATGGGGGAGAAACTGCCCTTACCATAAGGGACATTTAAGGCATGACACTAGCCAGGAAGCGAACTGGCAGAGAAGAGACACTGGCACCACCACCAGCAGCAGCAGCATTGGAAAAGGCGAATGAGTGGGCAATTGACGACCCGCTCACCTGTTTCACCCCAGGGCAAAGCATCCAAAAACTGTCAGTCCTTGGCGTTTGGGAGCGGACTTCCAGAACTCAGACACAAGGCCCTAGCGTAAGCTGGCTACATTGGCGGAGGTAGCAGGCGTTGCCACACCGCAGCAAGTGCAACCAGGGGGGAGAAACTACCCTCTCCATTAGGGACATTTAAGGCATGACACTAGCCAGGAAGCGAACTGGCAGAGAAGAGACGCTGGCACCACCACCACCAGCAGCAGCAGCAGCATTGGAAAAGGCAAATGAGTGGGCAATTGACGACCCGCTCACCTGTTTCACCCCAGGGCAAAGCATCCAAAGACTGTCAGTCCTTGGCGTTTGGGAGCGGACTTCCAGAACTCAGACACTAGGCCCTAGCGTAAATTGGCTACACCGGCGGAGGTAGCAGGCATTGCCACACCGCAGCAAGTGCAACCAGGGGGAGAAACTACCCTCTCCATTACGGACATTTGAGGCATGATTTCAGCCAGGAAGCGAACTGGCAAAAGATGCTGGCACCACCACCAGCAGCACCGTTGGAAAAGGAAAAAGGTGAATGAGTGGGCAATTGACGACCCGCTCACCTGTTTCACCCCAGGGCAAAGCATCCAAACACTGTCAGTCCTTGGCGTTTGGGAGCGGACTTCCAGAACTCAGACACAAGGCCCTAGCGTAAGCTGGCTACATTGGCGGAGGTAGCAGGCGTTGCCACACCGCAGCAAGTGCAACCATGGGGGAGAAACTGCCCTTACCATAAGGGACATTTAAGGCATGACACTAGCCAGGAAGCGAACTGGCAGAGAAGAGACACTGGCACCACCACCAGCAGCAGCAGCAGCAGCAGCATTGGAAAAGGCGAATGAGTGGGCAATTGACGACCCGCTCACCTGTTTCACCCCAGGGCAAAGCATCCAAAAACTGTCAGTCCTTGGCGTTTGGGAGCGGACTTCCAGAACTCAGACACAAGGCCCTAGCGTAAGCTGGCTACATTGGCGGAGGTAGCAGGCGTTGCCACACCGCAGCAAGTGCAACCAGGGGGGAGAAACTACCCTCTCCATTAGGGACATTTAAGGCATGACACTAGCCAGGAAGCGAACTGGCAGAGAAGAGACGCTGGCACCACCACCACCAGCAGCAGCAGCATTGGAAAAGGCAAATGAGTGGGCAATTGACGACCCGCTCACCTGTTTCACCCCAGGGCAAAGCATCCAAAGACTGTCAGTCCTTGGCGTTTGGGAGCGGACTTCCAGAACTCAGACACTAGGCCCTAGCGTAAATTGGCTACACCGGCGGAGGTAGCAGGCATTGCCACACCGCAGCAAGTGCAACCAGGGGGAGAAACTACCCTCTCCATTAGGGACATTTGAGGCATGATTTCAGCCAGGAAGCGAACTGGCAAAAGATGCTGGCACCACCACCAGCAGCACCGTTGGAAAAGGAAAAAGGTGAATGAGTGGGCAATTGACGACCCGCTCACCTGTTTCACCCCAGGGCAAAGCATGAAAGTCTGTCAGTCCATGGCGTTTGGGAGCGGACTTCCAGAACTCAGACACTAGGCCCTAGCGTAAATTGGCTACACCGGCGGAGGTAGCAGACGTTGCCACACCGCAAACACGTGCAACCAGGGGGAGAAACTACCTTAAACATTACAGATAACAAAAATTAACTTTCCAAGCTAAGAGCTGGGTAACCCAACTTGGGCAGATTGAATTTAAGGAAGGCAATCTGCTCCATCAGATGAGGTGCCATGCGTGAGCGCTGTGGACTCAGTATGTTTCCAGTCATAGAAAACACGCGCTCACTTTGAACAGTGGTTGGCGGACATGATAGTAGCTGCTGCGCAACCCATGAGAGTGCAGGCCACACACTCTTCTTTTCATCCCAGTAGCTAAGAGGATCAACATTAGGCGCAGAAGGAACTTCACAGAGGTAAAGTTTGACCATTTCAGCAGCACTACTCTCCTTTCTGCTGCTAGCTCTGTCAGATGGTCCAACTATACTCCCAAGTGCCTCTTCCCAAAACGCAGCTGCTTCACTCAGCTGTGTTGTACTGCTTGTGGCACTGCTGCTGATGCTGCTGCTAGGAGTAGCAGACCACATCATCTCTTCCTCCTCCTGCACCTCTCCCTCCTCGGACAGCATTCCCATTTTACGCTGCCAGTCACGCACCTTGTTGACCAATTGCTCCCGGTAGCTACTGAGAACATTAAATTTCAAAGCCAGCTTTCCCTTAATTCTTGGATCGCAAAGGCACGCTAGCATCATTTCGGGACTCTCTTCCATTCGTTTGCGAAGGTGTACTTTTAGCAGATCCTTCAGCTTCCTGACTATGGCTGCTACGTCAGGATGTAGAGTGCCACCTTGAACAGCCTCACGGTTTCCAAGGAACACATCCATCTTGCTGCCTAGATGGGAGAACACTGGGATTACCTGGGCCAGACTGGCAGTGTTTGAGCTTAAATTTTCTGTGGCATCCCTGAATGGTTTAAGGACTGCCACTAGCTGGGCGATCACTGTCCAATCCTCCCTATTCAATGGAGAGGTAATCCCAATATTGTGCTCTGAGGCAAGATTATGGATTGCCCTCTGCTGCTCCAAAATCCTCTCGAGCATGTCTAACGTGGAGTTCCACCGTGTACTGACATCCTGACGTAGGCAGTGTACGGGAAGACCTGACCTCTCTTGCTCTTCCCTCAAAAGTTGGCTAGCCTTAACACTATGGTGAAAGTGCCCAGCGATCTTTCTGCAGCGGGACAGAACTACTGCTGCCACATTAGTTCCTTCTGACATTGCTGCCTTCACTACAAGATGGATGATGTGGGCTGCACAGCGCACACCAACAATATGACCATCTCGCAGCGCTTTCACCATATTGGCACCTCCGTCAGTTACCACAAAACCAACTTCAACATTGGTGCCCGCCTCTGCTCCCACCCAAAGGCTAAACATTTTCCTCATCGCATGCAGAATGTTTTGGGAAGTTTGCTTTTCATCCATCACTTCTGCATGGAGAAGGAAAGATCGGTAGCCTGCTGCAGCAGCTTCCTTAGACACACCGGGCTGCCACCAGTGTGCTGTCAAAGAAAGAAAGGCATGCTGGCCGCTAGGTGCACTCCACAAATCTGTAGTGAAATGAACAGACTGACCAGCAGCCTTGGAAAGCTCCTCTTTCACTGCTGCAACACAGGACCGATACAATGAGGGGACAATGTTCCTGCTGAAAGTGGAACGTGACGGAACTGTATATTGTGGAGCCACAGCCGCCATCAATTGTTTGAAAGGCTCCCCTTCGATCATAGAGAAGGATGCCCCTCCAACAGCAATGAACTGACCAATCAGTCGCGTTACTTTATTGGCCTGCTGTTTGGGCATTGACCTTTTGGATTGGAATGCCACAAATTGTTCCAGGGTGGGCTGGACATGCAGTGCTCCAACCTGCCTTGGTCTCTGGCTGCCAGCACTAGTTGCTGCTGCTGCTGCTGCTATTGGCTCAGAAGAAGAAGCTGTTGGGGTTTTTCCACGGCCACCAGCTATGCTGCCTGCACTAAGTTTTACCTCTGCATCTTTCCCCAATAGCACAGCGTTGTGTTGAGTGCTGAGGTGATGCTTCATGCTAGCACTGGTAAAATGGCCAGACACTTTCCCTCTGCTTATTAGCTTCCCACAATGTTTGCACTTTCCATAGCGCCCTTCTTCAACATTTTCAAAGTGCTCCCAAATTGGGGCGCGCATAGCCTTGGAGTGTGCCTTGGGTGCTGCTCTTACTGCTCGGGGTGGATGAACAGAGGCAGAACTAGTGGTGGTGGGACTGGTGGTAACAGTACTGGCCATAGTGGGACTGCTAATTGCTTTAGATTTGCTAGGTTTTGCTGCTGCTGCTGGTGGTGGTGATGGTGATGATCGTAGCGGAGAAGGTGGAGGCTCAGGGGAAAATTGTGCACTAGTCATTTGGACACTGCTCCCTGAGGAATCTGATTCCTGACCACTCATCTCCTCTACTTCCTCTGGCTCATAGTCTAGCTCTTCATTAGCCAGATCGAATGGAATTCCTGCTAGGCTGGAGCTAAGACTGATATCGTCGTGAGACTCGTGACTAGTAGTAGTGCGAGCAGGAAGAATAGACTCTGCACTTGGCCTCTCAGTCTCAGGCTCCTCTGCTACCTCGCTAGGTGGAGTTCCACTATGTGTAGCCCTCTCTCTAACTGTCTTTACAAAAATTTTGTAAGGACTTGGTGGCTTGCTAGAGGTACTAGGAGGACATGGCGTGGCGGTACCAGTGGGAACAGTAGGCGCAGCACTAGTGGTGGTAGAGGCGGGGGTGGTGGTGGTGGTGGTGGTGGTTTTCCCTACAAAGGAATGAGATCGCTTTGGTTTGGGACCCCTCTGAGTCTTGCTGCTAATTTGGCTCTGCTTGGTACCTTGCATGCTGCTGGTGGATGGGGAAGATGCTGCTTGGGGCAAAAGGCACTTCTTTTTAGTCACTGGGCTGGTACTACTTGTGCTACCCTTTAACTTTGAACGTGCTTCTGGTGCTTTAGGCTTTCCGTAAAAAACCATAGAGCTTGTGGGCCTAGCCGCACTACTACTGCCTGCTTTTGGTGCCTTTCCTTTACTTGATGATCCTTCAAGCAATGCTTCCCCAAATGATAAGCGAGAGCTTGGCCTACTTGGCCGACTAGACTGACGCAAAGGCTGCATCTTAGAGCTGGTGGTGGTGCTGGTGGTGGTGCTGGTGGTGGTGGTGGTGGTGGTAGATGGAGCTTGTCCCTCCTTAGTCCCAAAAGGAGGATCCATTTCAAATTTTGTGTTGTGTGTGTAGTGTAGTGTAGTGTAGTGTAGTGTAGTGTTTAAAAAACTATAAAAAAAATAAAATAAAAATAAAAATAAAAAAAAGGAAAAACGAATTAAAGACAAAAAAATTAGAGGAAGTTCTCTTCAGTGCTACTGCTTAAAAAGTAAAACTATGCACTACTGCACTGTGCTGTGTGCAATCTGCCAAAATCCTAAAGTTATTTAAATTATTAACTCAAGATTAACTATTTAATAACTAGCAGTATTTTATTTTTAATTTGAATTTACACGGGCCTAAGAGCTTAGCCTACCACTATGCTAGCCTAAAGCTATATTTCCTTACTATAAGTCTACCTCTAGGCAGACGCTCTCAAACCCACTAAGCTAAAGTGAGGTTAAATCAGATTCAGTATATGATTTATTAATTAATATTAAGTTATATAATATTAATAGATTAGAACTAATTTACTTATATATTATGTATTATAGATAGAAGAATATAGATTATGAATTAGAATTTAGAATTAGATTTACTTATATTATAGATTATGAATTAGAATATTATTATTTATAATATATTATAGATTAAGATTAAAGAAGATTAGAATTATTTTAGTACTACAGCTAGTAGCTTGAAGCTTTGCTTAGTACAGCTCGTCACAGTCAATTTTTCTTGAAAAGAATTAGAAATAAAATAAAATGTCACAGCAAAACAGTTAGCTTCACTGCTTGCTGCACTCACTAGCCCAACAAGTTCACTTCACTGATGGACTGAGGTGAGCAAAACACTAAGGGTACTTTTAATAAAATTGAAATAAAATGTAAAATAAATGAGAAAATCTTTGCAAAACAGTTAACGTCACTGCTTGCTGATCAAAAAAAAAACACAGCACTTATGCGGCTGCACTCACTAGCCCAACAAGTTCACTTCACTGATGGACTGAGGTGAGCAAAACAAATGAAATAAAATGAAAGATTAATTAAGAAAAATTGACTTGGTCTCTTACTGTTGCTAAAACAAAGCACAAACTATAGAGCTGCAGCACCAGTACTAATAAGATTAGCTGAACTATACGCTAGTAGTAATTAATTAATATTATTACTTTTATTTATAGCTAATTTAATTAACTATTAAGACAAGAAAGAATTATAGAATTATTGATATTACTGATTTTAGATTAGACACTAGTAGATGTCTTGAATGTCTACAGTACACTCTACACTAGTATACTATTACTAACTATAACTGACAAATATATATATAAGTTTATAATGAATTCAATTATTAATTATATTAATTAATATTACTGATTTTAAATTAGACACTAGTAGATGAATGTCTACAGTACACGCTACACTAGTATACTATAGAATATATATATATATGACTGACAAATATATATACATATAATAATGAACTATTAAATTATAGATTCTATTAAAGTATTATTTATAAATTCTATTTAATTTATTTAAGCAGGACAGGCAATAGGCACTAGTGCCAGCCCAGGGCAAGGGCACCCCAGTGCCACTAAGGCACTGGGTGCACTGTCAACTCAACAGCACTTACACTACAGTTGATGACAAATTAAATAAAAAAATTAAATTAATCAAATTATTATTATTAAATTAATTATATTAAGTAGCACTGAAGTGAGGATGAAGTACACTGTGAGAAAGGCTTACCAGTCTCACACAGAACAGAACAATCTCTCTCTGTAACGCTCGGATGCAGCACAGCAGTGTTGCCAAAGCAGTCACAGCGAAAAATGAATGGATCTCTCAGGCAAGCTCTGGTCTTATAAAGGCGCCTTCAGAATTCAAAAATCAGCAGCACAGGCATTGGACGAGACCCTTAGCGTGACGTCACAAGAGTGAGCTGATTGGACAGACGAGATCAGCTCACTCCTGTTTGAAATTTTGGTGGCTGCGCGGCAAAAACGAAGACGTTCACGAAGAATCTTTGATTCTTCGTGGTTGTGAGTCTTCGTCTTCTCCTACGTTTTGCCGGCACTGTATTCTCTTCGGCGTGTCTTCGGAACGAACAAAAAAACGGCCTCTTCGTGCTCGTTTTCATGTTCGCCCGAAGACGAATGCGCAAGTCTAGTTCAAATCATTGCATCATTTAATTGCTATCTACTTAATATAGTATATATACTTTTCTTTATCCAAAAGAGTGAAAAAATTAAGACACCTTTGTATTTTAATAATTACTCACAATATTATCTTATTAATAAGTATATGAGTCTATATAAGATCCTCCTCTTAATAGAGTACAATAGATTAGAAAAAAGAAATAGCCAGTTTAGACCAGTATTCAATTTTTTAATAGTTACTCCCACTTTTATGATGCTAACTAATAGGGATATATATAGAAGGATATCAAAATAGATAGCAAAAGAAAAAGGAATAAGATGCCTGAATTTTAATTTCATTTTCATTTCCAAATTCTGCTATGGAGCACAATTTAGTTGCTCTCTCTATATACATATATAGTTCATTATACAAAAAAATAAAATATATGTCAAGGTGCAATTTTATATGTTATTTATTACTCCCAAATTTATCAAATTAGCCAATATAGATATACATAAAGAACAAAAGATAAAGTGCAAAGTGGTATAAACTATATATAGTTCATATTACGAAAGAATAAAATATATATTAAAGTGCAATCGTTTATTGCTCCCAGATTTATCATATTAGCTAATATAGATATATAGAAAGAGAAAAAGATAAAGTGCAAAGTGATATAAACTATCCTATCGGTATTCCATTTCCAATTTTGCTATATATCATAATTAATTACTATCCTCTTAATAAAGTATAGTAGATTTCTTTGTGGATATAGATGAAAAATTTAATCCACAATTATATTTTAGTAATTACTCCCGATTTTATAATATATAGGTAAAGTGTCAAAGTGCCAACAAATAAAAAATTTAATTCAAATTCTACTGTGCAAACTAATTTGGTTCCCGTCATCTTAGTAAGATGGGTATAAAATTCATTATACATAAAAATAAAATATATATTGAGATGTAAAATTATATATTAGTGGTTGCTACCAATTTTATCCTATGAACTAATCTAAATGTAAAAAAAAAAAAAAATTCGAAGTGATCTAAGCAGTCCTATAGCTATTTTGTTTTTAATTTTACTATAGAACCTAAATTATTTACTAGCCACCTAATAAAGTGCAGTAATTTTCTTTATAGTTATATTAAAGTGCAATATTATATTTTGTTTATTATTCCCAGATTTTTCCCGTTAATTAATATAGATATATATAGAAAAAAAAAGATAAAGTGCGAATTAATATAGACTATATAGAGTGCTTCCAAATTTATCATATTAGCTAATATAGGTATATATAAAGAGAAAAGAATAAAGTGCAAAGTGATATAGACTATCCTATATCTACCATTTCAATTTTGCTATATAGCATAATTTGATTATTATCCTCTTGGTGTAGTACAGTAAATTTCTTTATGCAAAAAAAAAAAAAAAAAAAATCTAGTCCCAATTATATTTTAGTAATTACTCCCAATTTTATGATATAGAGGTAAAATACCAAAGTACTAACCTATAAGGGATTTAATTCAAATTCTACTGTGAAAACTAATATAGTTAGCATCATCTTAATAAAATGGATGTAGAATTCATTATACCAAGAAATAAGATATATATTAAAGTGAGAAAAAAAAAAAAAAAAGTAAAGTGCCAAGTGATATAAGCAATCCTATTGCTACAAGCAATACAGTATATATGCCGAAGTTGATAGGGCCGCCTGCCGCCGATATAAACCTGCCTCAGCTGGTCGGTCGCCCGCTGTCTATTTTCTCGCGAGCTAACGCTCGCTTCCCCCTGCCATGCTGCGAGTACGCTGCTCCACCTCCTCCGACGTGCGTGCTGACGTCATCACGTCAGCACTCGAAGCTATCTACTTTTCAAATAATGAAGCTATCTACACCTAGCACCATACTTTTTTGCAAAAAAACTTTTTTTGTTTCTAATTCACCAAAACTGCTTTAAATCATAGAAACATAGAAACATAGAAACATAGAAAGTGACGGCAGATAAGAGCCAGAAGGCCCATCCAGTCTGCCCAACCTCTGAGTACTCTCCTTTAGTACTTGCCCTTATCCTATATCTAGCTTGGCATTATGCCTATCCCATGCTTGCTTAAATGACTTTACTGTATTAACATCTACCACTTCCACTGGGAGGCTATTCCATGCGTCCACTACCCTTTCCGTAAAGTAATATTTTCTGATGTTACCATTAAACCTTTGCCCCTCTAGTTTATGCTTGTGTCCTCTTGTTGCGGTTTTATTTCTTCTTTTAAATAAACTTTCTTCCTTTACTTTGTTGATTCCCTTTAAGTATTTAAATGTTTCTATCATATCCCCCCTGTCCCGTCTTTTTTCCAGGCTATATAGGTTAAGATCCTTTAACCTGTCCTGGTAAGGTTTATTTTGTAATCCATAAACCATTTTAGTAGCCCTTCTCTGCACTTTCTCCAACATATCTATATCCTTCTGGAGATATGGTCTCCAGTACTGTACACAATACTCCAAGTGAGGTCTCACCAGTGATCTGTACAGCGGCATGAGCACTTCCCTCTTCCTACTGCTAATACCTCTCGCTATACAACCAAGCATTCTGCTAGCATTACCTGCTGCTCTACTGCATTGTCTACCTACCTTTAAATCCTCAGAAATAATTACCCCTAAATCCCTTTCCTCACACGTTGAGGTTAGGACAGTACCAAATAGTCTATACTCTGCCCTTGGGTTTTTATGCCCCAGGTGCATTACTTTGCATTTATCCACGTTAAATGCCAATTGCCACAGCTCTGACCATTTTTCCAGCTTACCTAGATCGTTTGCCATTTGGCTTCTTCCTCCAGGAACATCAACCCTGTTGCAAATTTTTGTGTCGTCGGCAAATAAACATACCTTTCCATCAACACCATCTGCAATATCACTAATGAAAATATTAAAGAGAATGGGTCCAAGTACAGATCCCTGAGGTATCCCACTGGTAACAAGACCTTGTTCTGAATATACGCCATTGACTACAACCCTCTGTTTTCTGTCACTCAGCCACTCCTTAATCCATTCAACAACATTGGGATCTAAACCCAGAGATTGCAGTTTATTTATAAGTCTTCTATGTGGGACAGAGTCAAAGGCCTTACTGAAATCCAGATACGCAATGTCTACTGCACCACCTTGATCAATTACTTTAGTCACCCAATCAAAAAAATCAATAAGATTTGTTTGGCAAGATCTTCCTGAGGAAAACCCATGTTGTTTTTGATCTTGAAAGCCATGTGACTTCAGATGTTCAACAATCCTTTCCTTTAACATTGTTTCCATTAATTTTCCCACTACAGATGTAAGACTAACTGGCCTGTAGTTGCCCGACTCCTCCCTACTGCCTTTTTTGTGTATAGGCACAACATTCGCTACTTTCCAATCCCCAGGGACAACTCCCGTTACCAATGATTCGTTAAATATATCAGTTAACGGTTTTGCTAGTACACCCCCAAGCTCTTTTAATAACTTGGGGTGTATCCCATCAGGCCCCATCGACTTATTTGTCTTTACCTTAGACAACTGAAGTAAAACCTCCGCCTCGATAAACTCACATATTTCAAATGATTCAGTCTTTTTTCCCAACTGAGGTCCCATTCCATCATTCTCATCTGTAAAAACTGAACAGAAATATTCATTGAGACAGTCAGCTAAACCTTTATCCTCTTCTACATATATGCCTTTTGTTTTTAGTCTAACTAATCCTTGTTTAACTTTCCTTTTCTCATTTATATATCTAAAAAATGTTTTATCTCCATTTTTTACTGATAGGGCAATTCGCTCTTCTGCCTGTGATTTGGCAGTTTTTATAACTTTCTTTGCCTCTTTCTGCCTAATTTTATAGATCTGTCTATCTTCCTCACTTTGGGTATTTTTGTATCTACTAAAGGCTAACTTCTTGTCTTTCACGATTTTGGCCACTTCTGCAGAGTACCACAGCGGTTTCCTTAATTTTTTACTCTTACTGACCAACCTAATACAATTTTCTGTTATCTTCAATAAAACAGCTTTTACAAAATCCCATTTCTCCTGAACACCATTTAAATTGCCCCAGTCTGATAATGACTCCTCTATACATTTTCTCATTTTAGAAAAGTCAGCTTTTCTAAAATCTAAAACTTTTGTTTTTGTGTGGTGTGACTCAGTCACTGTTTGTATATTAAACCACACAGACTGATGATCACTAGATCCCAAACTTTCACCTACAGAAATATCTGTTAACAAATCTCCATTTGTGAACACTAAATCCAATGTGGCCTCCTTACGAGTTGGTTCCTCAACCACCTGTTTTAAAGATAATCCCAATAAGGAGTTTAGAATATCCGCACTCCTGGTACAACCAGCTACTTTCGTTTTCCAGTTCACATCAGGGAGATTAAAGTCACCCATGATTATAACATCCCCCTTCACTGTCATTTTAGCTATTTCCTCCACTAGTAGATTATCGAGTTCTTCTACTTGTCCTGGGGGTCTATAAATCACACCTATGCGAGTTACTTTACTTTTGCCAAATTGTACTGTAACCCAAACCGACTCTAAGTTCTCTTCACCAACTTGTATTAAGTTAGATTTTATGTTATTTTTCACATATAGGGCCACCCCTCCCCCTTTCCTGCCCTTTCTATCTTTTCTATATAAAGAGTACCCCGGTATTGCGATGTCCCAGTCATTTTTCTCATTATACCATGTCTCAGTAACAGCCACTATATCAACATTCTCAGTTGCCACAACTGTTACAAGTTCATGGATCTTATTCCCTAAACTGCGAGCATTTGTAGACATGACCTTCAGCTTGTCATTTAACACCGATGCTGCAATCACTTTCTGTCCTTGCTTTGGGGGGCAAAACATATGCTTCTCCCTATTATCTTTATAGACCAAGCCCCCAGATCCACCCACCTGGTTACTAAGTAAATCGCCTTCCCTTTCTATACTGTCTAACCCGGTATTTATTCCCTCCCCCCCCATTCCTAGTTTAAAATCTCCTCCAACCGTCTAACCATTCTCTCCCCAAGCACATTGGACCCTCTTGCATTTAGGTGCAATCCATCACGACTATAGAGATTGTACCCCAAAGCAAAATCAGCCCAGTGCTCTAAGAACCCAAAGCCCTCCTTCTTACACCAAGACTTCAGCCATGCATTTAGCTGCCTAATCTCCTGCTGCCTTTCTGGTGTAGCACATGGCACAGGTAGTATCTCTGAGAATACTACCTTGGAGGTCCTTTTCTTAATCTTACTACCCAAGTCCCTAAAATTATCTTTTAGGACACTCCATCTTCCTCCTACTATGTCATTGGTGCCAATGTGCACCAAGACAGCTGGATCCTCACCAGCCCCTCCCAATAATCTATCCACTCTGTCCGCAACATGCCGAACCCGGGCACCCGGGAGACAGCAAACCATTCGGTTGCTGCGATCAGAGCTACAGATTACCCTGTCTGTTTTCCTGATTATTGAATCAGCCCATACAACAACCAACATGAAAGTAATGTTGTGGGATGCAGTATGTGGAAGCTACAAGCAATACAGTATTTGGATGAAAACATGAAGCTATCTAAACCAAGGACCATACTTTTTTGCAAAAAAACTTTTTTGTTTCTAATTCACCAAAACTGCTTTAAATCATGCCGTCAGCAGCCCATACAACAACCAACATGAAAGTAATGTTGTGGGATGCAGTATGTGGAAGCTACAAGCAATACAGTATTTGGATGAAAACATGAAGCTATCTACACCTAGGACCATACTTTTTGCAAAAAAACTTTTTTTGTTTCTAATTCACCAAACCTGCTTTAAATCATGCCTTCAGCAGCTCATACAACAACCAACATGAAAGTAATGTTGTGGGATGCAGTATGTGGAAGCTACAAGCAATACAGTATTTGGATGAAAACAAGAAGCTATCTACACCTAGGACCATACTTTTTCCAAAAAAACTTTTTTTTTTGTTTCTAATTCACCAAACTGCTTTAAATCATGCCTTCAGCAGCCCATAAAACAACCAACATGAAAGTAATGTTGTGGGATGCAGTATGTGGAAGCTACAAACAATACAGTATTTGGATGAAAACATGAAGCTATCTACACCTAGGACCATACTTTTTTACAGAAAAACTTATTTTGTTTCTAATTCACCAAAACTGCTTTAAATCATGCCTTCAGCAGCCCATACAACAACCAACATGAAAGTAATGTTGTTGGATGCAGTATGTGGAAGCTACAAGCAATACAGTATTTGGATGAAAACATGAAGCTATTTACACCTAGGGCCAAACCTTTTAACAAAAAACTTTTTTTGTTTCTAATTCACCAAAACTGCTTTAAATCATACCTTCAGCAGCCCATACAACAACCAACATGAAAGTAATGTTGTGGGATGCAGTATGTGGAAGCTACAAGCAATACAGTATTTGGATGAAAACATGAAGCTGTCTACACCAAGACCATACTTTTTGGAAAAAAAACTTTTTTTGTTTCTAATTCACCAAAACTGCTTTAAATCATGCCTTCAGTAGCCCATTCAACAACCAACATGAAAGTAATGTTGTGGGATGCAGTATGTGGAAGCTCCAAGCAATACAGTATTTGGATGAAAACATGCAGCTATTGGGGGAGGAGCGATTACGTAGCACGTAAACGTCCTCGCGCGCGGCGTTCTGGAGTCCTGGGTATGGGAACCTTGAGTTTTTCCTCCGACGACGAACTGCATTAACCGGCAAGGCAGCGATTCTGGTGCCGCTCTTTCGTTTCTAGCCGGCGCGGTGCTGGTTTGCTTTCTTTTTTTTCTTTTTTTTTTCTCTCGACTCTCGACTTACAGTGGTCACCGCACCTATACGTTTTACTGTCGGACCGCTGCCAATTTTGAAATAGCCGCACAGTGTCGATGCCGGTAATGAGCCTGAAAGCTCGGCGTGGTGTGGTGCTGTAATGGCGCCATAGCAGGTGCACGTGCGGTCGACAAGTTGGCGGTGATATTCCAAAAAAAAACACTGCACAGTGATATATGGACGAGCCCTGATGAAACTAAACCTGGGCCCATAAAGAAGAAAATAAAGCTACCTAAAACTATTTATTACAGCTATCTATTGCAACAAAGCTTTCTCCTTCTCAGTACTATCCTCCTCTCTCCATCTGATCTGTCTGGAATATATATATTGGAGAAATGAACACACCATTATTGGGACCTGCAAGTTTTGGAAGTTTTACATCATTCCACATCCACAGATAAGTCAACATATTTATCCTATATTTATTGACAACTTATGTGTTTGATCAACTAAACAGCTATATGATCTTGTAAATGATGTAAAAAAAAAAAAAAAAGGCCTATGAACTCTGTATTTTTTTTTTTTTTTTTGTATCCCGTGTGCCGGATTAACTATATGGCGATAAGCTCGCAAAGCGTATTGTGATCAATCAATTGATTGATAGAATAAACGGCAAATTGTTTTTTACATCGGACTTGGATCAAAGACATTCATCTGAGAGTTAATTTTATGATTACTGGGAATAACAAGATATGGAAGCCTGATACTGTCATAGATAAGTTTAATTATTGACTGCATATCTATGGATAACCTATGTGCTCGACCAACTAAATAGTTACATGCAGCCTTTTGAAGTCCTAAATCATAATAGACAAAATATATGAATTTATTCCATATTTATTGAGATCCTGTGTGTTTGATTACCAAACGGTAATAATTTTTTAAAACGCAATGCTATTAATTTGTGAAAGAATAAACGATTGACTCTATATAAAAGCACTGTAAGAAGAGCTCCTTATCAAGGAGAAAGAAGAAAGAAAAAAAGGGAAAAAAGGAAAAAAAAATATAAAAATAAAAAAAAAAGAACAGAGAAGGGGCAGAGAAAAGAAAGGGGGAGAGAAGGAAGGAAGAGGAAAGAAAGGAGGAAGAGAGGAAAGAAGGGAAGAAGGAGAGGAGAGAAAGAGAAGGAAAAAAAATTAAAAAAAAAATAATAAAAGAAGAAAGGATAAAAAGAAAAAAGGAAAAAAAAAAGAAAAGGAAAAAAAAATAAAATAAAAGAAAAAAGATGGCATCAAAAAAAGCGCCAGAAAAATCTATAAAAAGAGATAGAAGAGAGGATAAGAAACACAGAGCGGATAAAAGATTGTCCTTCCCCCCCCCCCCAAACTTCAAAACCTGAAAAAGGAAGATCAGATATAGATGCTGTAATGAACAGATCAAGTTCAGGTGAAGATGAACAACACAGCATGACTCTACCCCTCTCAGATCCATTACCACAAATTCAATACGGTATATGAATACGGCACTTGACAAACAATTCGAAAGAATAAAACAAGAAATACATTTACAGATACAAGATATAAGAACTGACTTTCTAGCGCTTGCCACTAGAGTCAAAACAAATGAAGAGAAAATAGAGAATTTAACAATGATGGATCTAATACATCAGGATAACATCAAACAGTGCAATATGAAAATTGACATCATTGAACAAAAATTGGCGGACTTAGAAGATCAATCACGACGACTAAATTTGAGGATAAGAGGGATAGCTGAATCCATATCTAAAGACCATTTGGAAAAACATCTCAAAGAATATTTATTTCAAATTGGAGTACATCAAAAAGATCAGACTTTATTATGGGAACGGTGCCATAGAACGATGAAACCAGCAAATCTACCTTCAGAGACTCCACGAGATGTCATGATCTATTGTTTAGATCAACGTACAAAATTAAAAATACTGAAAGCACATAGAGAAGCAACACCACAGGAACCATTTCAAAATATTAAGATTTTTCCGCATTTATCCTATCATACGCGCATGAAGAGACGGCAATATGCACACTTAACTGAAATCCTAAGGCAAAAACAAATTCGAAACCGTTGGGCGTTTCCAGTTAAAATAATTCTAACCTATGAATACAAAACGTGGACGCTAGACTCGCCTGAAAATTTGAGAAATTGGTTAATTGAGCATAAAATAACAGTAGCAGCAAATTCTTAATATCGGAGGTTTTGTTCTTTTTTTTTTTTTTCCTTTAAAGTACGTAATAATTATTATTTTATTCACTTGATTACTCATATATAAAAAGGAAATATTACACTGAATGTAGAGTTAGACACAAACTAAGTAATACATAATCTCTAAGAAGTGTCTAGCTTATTAGAACAAAACTAGATAATATTGCTAATAATTTAATTGCTGAGATAGCATAGGGGAATCATCCTATCGATTATAGATATAAATTAAGTAATATTGATGATTTCGCACTGAATAGTGGTTGTGGAACACTAAATACTGGAACACATAGGGGTTGTGATATTAGCATATAAGTATTAATGGCACGTTAGTTATATCTAAGAGTATGAAATATATATATATATATCTTCTATTTATTTATTTATTTATTTATTTTTTATTTTATTACTAAGAGGGTAAATAAGTAATATCTAATATTTACAAAATCGGGCTATTCTCATACAAGAGGGAATTATTATTTATCATAAAGCTAGATTTAAATTAACATATATATTTTTAAGGAATCTATAATTTATTAGAATAAAATCACATAGTATAGCCGTATTAGGTAATATTGTTAATATTATTATTATTATTATTATTATTATTATTATTTTTTACTTTATTTATCCACATAATTGGGTCACTCCCATGTAAAAGCGTAATATATAATTTCTAAAGAAATGTTTAGCTCACTACACAATGGAGTGACACTAGATAAAAATGCTAACAATTAAATAATCGAGATAGCACAGGGGAACTACATTATTAAGCAATGCTGATATGATTTTGCACTGAAAAGTGGTTGAGGACCACTAAACATTGAAACACATAGGGGTTGTGATATTAGAATATGAGTATTAATAGCACGTTAATTATACTTAATAGTATGAATTATACATATATTTCTTATTTATTTATTTATTTATCTATTTTTCTGTATTACTAAGAAGGTATATAACTATATTTTTTTTTTTCTTTCACAAAATTGGGTTAACCCCACATAAAAGGGAACAATTATATTGACCACAAAGCTAGATGTAAATCAACACACATACTTTTAAGGAATTTATAATTTATTAGTATAAAATCACATAGTTTAGTTGGATTAGGTAATACTGTTTAATAACTGTTTAATTAACTTTTTTTCTCTCTCTCTTTCTTTTGTGTGTTTAGTGACTAGTGATAGAAATTAGTTTAGTGATAGAAATTACTACCCTCGCTTTTATAAACATGGGTTATTCCCTTAAAAAAGAAAAATAGAAAAAAATGATGGAAAAAAAAAGGAAAAAAAAAGAGGGGAATCTATTATAGTGAACTTAGAGTTGGATATAACTTAAGTAATGCATAATAACCAAGGAAGTTACAGTTTACTAGGAAAAGATTATAATATATACTGGTAATTGGCATTAATGTCAACAACTTAATAGATGCTATTGCACAAGAGAATTACAACACCGATCATAGATCGAGGCATAACTGAAGCTATTTTTAGATAAGTTATGTCATGTAGATTATAAACTATAGATATAAAGAGAAGACAATATGTTGGAAATCTGGAACACATAAGGCTTGAGTCAATACCACAAATGTATTAAATTATGATAGTCACTTTTTTTTTTTTTTTCTTTTTCCCTCTTGTTTCCCTGCCTAGGGCTCCTAATTGCCATTGGAGAGATGGCAAAACGGTTCTACAATCTAGGGGGTGATTGTAGAAGTAGGCAGCGCTATGTGGTATACCACTGCCTACTAATATATGTTTTTTATGTGTTGTTGAAATATTGTATGTTGATGTATGTCGATTCCAATTTTATTTATTCCAAATTCTATATGAGGTCTAGTAGAAAGATTAAGAACCTAAACGCTAATGGGCTGGACTAGATTTGGCACAATTAACACGCAAGGGCTCAATTCCCCACAAAAGAGACTCTTAGCTTCACAGAGATTGTGGAAAGAAAAGATAAATATTGTCTTTCTACAAGAGACACATTGGCGAATAAAAGATAAAACGAATATAAAAAATCAGAACTACCCCACATCCATAGAAGCCTCTTTAATAACAAAAAAAAGAGGTGTAGCAATTCTATTCTCTAAAGATATAGATGTAAAATATAAATATGTTGAAACAGATCCAGATGGTCGATACATTATAGCTGTGGTATAGATAAACAATATGATATTAACGTTACTCAATATATATGCTCCCAATAGCTCTCCTGTAAATTACTTTATAAAAATTTTGGAAAAAACCTTAAAGATAAAACAAGGGCCGTTAATATGGATGGGAGATTTTAATTTTCAATCTTTATTGAGTAAACATACTTTATATGATATTTGGCGTACACAACATACAACTGAAAAAGATTTTACCTGCTTTTCTAAAACTCACTGCGCGTACTTTCGAATAGATTTAATAGTCGGAGATATTGGCCTGTTATCAAAAGTTAAAAAAACTAAAATCCATGAAATTACGTGGTCAGATCATAATTTAGTAACAATGGATATAGAAGACTCAGTGAGAAAAATAATAACGGAATGGAGATTAAATCATAACTTAATAAGGAAAAATGCAGATATTGAATACATAAAAGAAACAACTCAACTATTTTTTAAAGAAAATGAAGTAGAAAATATGTCCCCATCTAATTTATGGTGCACGTATAAAGCTGTAATAAGGGGACATTTTGTTAAGTTAGCTGCACAAAGAAAAAAAACAGCGGAAGCTAAATTATCTGATCTCTACATAACACTGTTCCAATTAAATAAATCTAATAAGCAGGGGGGCGTGGCCGACCGGGATCCGAAATGGTTGTGCAGTGATTCTGCTCCTCCGAGACGCCCTGTCTAAAGCATTTACAATCAGCGTTTTACCTGACTACCGGCTGCGGTATTGGCACGAATATCTGTGGGAATGCCAGGTGGTGTTCGTAAGTCCGCTAAAAAGAAAGTGGTGCCGGACATTTTTCAGAAAAAGCCTACTTACCTCGACGCTCCCGCGCTTTCTCCAATGGCGGCCCCGGGCCCGACTCCTGATGATGAGTCTGTCTCCTGCACGAGGCGTGACATCGATGAAATCAAAGACCTCGTCCTTTCTGTAAAACGCGACCTGATGGAACACATCAGAGATGAGCTTCGCGACTTGAAGAAGGATATAACGGACATTGGCACACGTACGGATCACCTTGAGAGGGCCCAGGCCTCCATGCAGCGTGACGCACGGGCGATGGAGGCTGATGTTGCTGCGCTGCGCCATGAGGTACTCGTTCTCCAAGATGCCCATGAAGATCTGGAGAACAGATCGCGGAGATCTAATTTTAGGGTGCGTGGTGTGCCTGAATCGCTTCAGGATGTCGAGTCGGTTCTGGACGCTGTCCTTAAGCAGCTTTTGCCGCACAAGTCCAGGGAGGAGATTGTAGTGGACCGCGCTCATAGAGCGCTGCGGCCTAGACCTAGGCCCTCTGAAAAGCCTCGTGACATCGTCGTAAAGCTCAGAGACTATGCCGTTAAGGAAGAACTTATGTCAGCTGCTAGAGCCACGACGTTGTCCCTTGACAATGTGGAGCTGCAAATCTATGCTGATCTCTCCCCTAGGACCCTACAGCGGAGGAAGACCCTCAAGCCTCTCACGGACCACTTACGGGCGCAAGGTATTTCCTATCGCTGGAGATTCCCTTTCGCCCTTCAGGTGATCGCGGGTGATAAAAGCTACTCCCTGAAATCGATGTCGGAGGCGTCTGAGCTTCTCCACTATCTGGAGTTACTGCCTCTGCCGGGAGGCCGCAAGAGATACAGGCAAGATCCGGGGTCCCAGTCTGCGGGGGAATGGTCCGAGGTCCCGACAGCTCCTTGGAGGCGAGACCTTGACGGCGTGGACGCGGATAGAGAGACGGCTGACCAGATGTAGCGTACTCACCTTTGCTCCACTCTGTCTGTTTCTACCGACCGCGCTCGCTCCTGTCATCCGGTGCCTGGGACTCTGATCCTCTTCCTCGAGGCTTCGAGGGACGTCTTTCACTGCGACCCGGAGGCGCCTTGCTTCGCGAGTTATTTCACTCCGGACATCCTCACCACGATTCGGCTGCTGTCTTCCACACGGTGGTGCGCGCCTGGAGCTGCTTCTTCGCGGTCTTCGTCCCGTGCAGGGCACTTCTACTGCCATCGGCGCCAGTTTGGCTGTGTCCCGTCGGTGCCGGGGCGTCTCGGTCAGTTCCCCGGACTGGGCTCCATTCAATCACCGGCGGTGGCTTCTCTGTGGCAGCTGACTGGGACTTGGAACAGCTAAGTTTGTCTCTCTGTTTTGTACATTTCGGTCGTCCTTATTGTTTTTTTTACGCTGCCGTACCGTTTATTTTTATTTTTATTTGCCGATTCGGTTATACTCCCACATTGCCGATCTATCGGCTTGGTTCACACACCCACGCATATGTTGGCCGTATAGCCTGTACTTACACTTTTACGCCCTTATTTTTCTTCCGCTGACGTGCCGTTTCTTTTTATTTTTGTTTGCCGTTCGGTTCTAATCCCACATTGCCGATGTATCGGCTTGGTTCACACACCCACACACATGTTGGCTGTATAGCCTATATTTACGGGTCCTAGGATCCATGTTTTCTCATTTTGGTACTGAATGTACCCTGCTGTCAGGTAATTCCGGTTCGCATAGGGCTGGAGATACCATTTTGAGTGGTCCTCAACTTACTACCCCCTGGGACCGAGGTTGGTCCTCTCACGGCCTGACGTCTTTCATTTTACTGTACATTTCACCATATGCTAGGTCAGTGCAGTGATTTTCTGGTCGTTTCTGCTACTATCCGGCTATTTGTAGTGGACCAGTATCTTTGTTCTACGTTAAAATATTGGTTGCACAATGTATATGAATATTTGCAGTGTCTTCTCCTTACTCTTTCTGCCCTTTCTTCTTTTTGCTCTTTCCTTCGTTTCTTTTTCTCTCCCCTCTTCACGGTTGCTGCTGGTTGTGCTCTCCCCTTTTCCTGGATGGTTTGCCTCGCTCTTTCCCTCCGTCACATTAAATGTCTAGTGCTCTCAAGATAATATCCCATAATGTCAAGGGCCTCAACGCGCCCCAGAAGCGCCGGGCTGCGATGCGATGCGCTACTATCGTAAACTACACGGTGACATTTTACTCCTCCAGGAGACGCATCTCCGCAGCACTCACTTACCTTCGTACTGGGATAAGTCCTTCGGGGTGCACTATCATGCTACTCACCCTAGTCAAAAGAAAAATGGTGTTAGTATTTTTTTCGTTCCTCCCTGGGATTCCAATTACATTCCGTTCAATCGGATAAATGGGGAAGGTACCTCCTGCTCACGGGACTTCTTCAGAACAAGCCTACGGCGATTTTGAACGTCTATGCGCCCTCTTCGCCCGCGGATGCCTTTTATTCTCACCTGACGGACCTTTTATTGCCCTTCCGTAAATTTCAGCTTATTGTTGGTGGTGACTTTAATACACTCTGGGATGGGTTTCTAGACAGAAAGAGCTCCTCTACGTTATCCCATTCCCTGCCGAACTCAAGACGTCTTAAAAATTTTGCGCGGACAGACGCATTGGTTGACGCCTGGCGGTTGCTTCATCCCAAAGAGCTGGACTACTCTTTTTTCTCCCATCCCCACCAGTCCTATTCCAGAATAGACTACATATTCGTAGGCCAACATATGGCTAACTCTCTTCACGCTGCGCGAATTCATCCCATCATTTGGTCGGATCATGGGGCTGTCGAGTGCGTTCTTCACCTTTCTGATTGGCCTAGTGGCTCTAGACAATGGAGATTGAATGAATTCCTACTAACAGACCCTTCGGTCCTTTCAGAGGTCGTGCAAGACCTCCATGACTTCTTTGACTTCAATGAATCTCCGGAATTAGATCCTCTTCTGATTTGGCAAACCCATAAAGCGTTTATCAGAGGTACCTTCATCAGGATAGCAGCCCGCCGTAGGAAACTCCGACGAGAAGCGATTGACTCCCTCACGGCTAGCTTAGCTGATTTGGAAGCCCGACACAAGCGACTTCTCGATGCCTCGCTCCTCCGGGACATTGTCCGGACGAGAGGGGAGTTGAACCTTCTGCTGAGCCAAGATGTGCTATACTCCCTCAACCTTACTAAACAAAAATTCTTTGAAAAGGCCAATAAACCGGACTCCATGTTGGGGAGGTGCTTGCGTGCGCAGCGGAAACTGCAGACCATTTCCAAGATCGTGGATGCCAATCAGGCGAGCTGGGTTCACCCTGGGGACATAGCGGATCAATTTGCAACTTACTATCAAGACCTACACGATGGTAATAAAGCTCCTACGAACTTACATGATCGCCGCCCTGTACGTCACTTCCTAGATTCAGTCGCTCTTCCGTGCCTCTCTCCAGCTCAACTGGAGTCCCTTAACGGTCCTGTTACTGAGGATGAAATTCGGGCGCTGATCTCCACACTCAAGTCATCCAAGGCTCCCAGTCCGGACGGGCTTCCGGGATCCTACTACAAAAAATTTCAGCTTCTTCTCACACCTCGCCTGCTTGTTCTTTTCCAGCGCTTCCTCAATGGCGACCCCCCATCCAGTGAAATGTTGAAGGCTAAAATTGTTGTGATCCACAAAGAAGGTAAAGACCCCTCTGCTTGCGGGAGCTATCGTCCTATTTCGCTTATCAACTCCGACATCAAATTGTTTGCTAAGCTACTTTCGGCTCGTCTGAGTGGGGTCATTTCGTCTCTGATACACCCAGACCAAGTGGGATATATTCCAAACAGAGAAGCTCCTGACAACATTCGGCGTACAATAGACTTGATTGAGGCTGCTAAAGCTACCGCTCAGAAATCGATGTTGTTGGCTTTAGATGCCGAGAAAGCCTTCGATAGGATTGACTGGACTTATATGTGGGAGGTGTTGGCCCGGTTTGGCTTTCGAGGTAGCTTTCTAAGTGGCGTCCAAGCGTTATACAGTCGCCCGACGGCAACGGTGGCTCTGATGGGCTGTGAGTCGTCTTCGTTGGATATTAAAAATGGCACGCGGCAGGGATGCCCTCTCTCCCCGCTCCTATTTGCTCTATGTCTCGAGCCCCTCGCAGAGGCTGTTAGGGCCGATCCGGACATTCAGGGGATTGAGATACGAAGTGTTCCCTACAAATTAAGCCTGTTTGCCGATGACATCCTACTTACCTTGACAAACCCCCTGATATCGCTCCCTAACCTCTTTCGCCTACTGAAGGACTTCTCCAAAATATCCGGATACAAGATTAATGATTCCAAGTGTGAAGCCCTGTTAAGCCCTGATGTTAATTTGGAGCCGCAAGTACAATGACTTCTTGTGCAGGATTTTCAATTCTCTTGGCAGCCGTCTTCGATCAAGTACCTAGGTATACGTGTCACTAAGGACTTTCACTCGCTCTATCAGGCTAACTACCCACCGCTCCTGGGGACCTTGCGTTCAGAGTTGCGACAATGGGCCCGCTATACTATCTCCTGGTTGGGGCGCATAACTGCGGTTAAAATGAACTTACTGCCTAGACTCTTGTATTTGTTTCGTGCGCTGCCCATCCCAATCAAGCTAGAGGAGATGGTGACCTTTCAGTCTACTTTATTTGAATATGTGTGGGAGTCCAGACGTGCTCGAGTTAATAAACCTACCATGTATAAACCAAAGCAAGCTGGAGGATTGGCTGTTCCAGACCTATTTATGTACTACGTTGCGGCCAGGATCTCTCAGTTGGAGTCTTGGTCTTGCCCGGCAAATACCCTTCCCTGGGTGGATATTGAGCGATCTTATTTCCCACACCAGGACCTCGGAAAGCTCCTGTGGCTAGATAATCCGTCACTCCTTTGTCCGTCCTCGTCCGCTACGATCTCGGCAACGCTCCTCCTCTGGCGAGCTTGGCGCTTTAAACTCGGCCTTGTCGGTTCCGTCTCTCCACTCACGCCTCTGCTGTCCAATCCTCAGTTCCCGGAAGGCATGACTCCGTCGACTTTCCGGTGGTGGACGGCTGCTGGATTGCTCACTCTTGGCGACCTGGTCCGGGGCGGGCGGATGTTCTCTTTCGCCGCGCTGCGGGACTCCAAAAATATCCCTCCAACTGAATTGTTCCGTTATTTACAGGTCCGACACTTTGTGCGTTCTCTTTTGGCCAGGGGTGAGATGGCTGCTTTAACGGTCTTTGAACGCAGATTCCTGACCGGAAAGCGGCTTAAAGGTTCCATTTCTACACACTACTCCAGCTTTATATCGGTTACGTCTGCTTCTCCTCCTTCTTACCGGTCCCAATGGCACAAGGATTTACTCACTACTTACCCTGACGAAGTGTGGGATTTGGCGGCGGCGACTTTACATAAGACTACAATTAACACATTGAGAAAAGAGCGGGCTTGCAAAGTGGTCGCTCGATGGTATACGACGCCCGTGCAACTATCGCATATGGTCAGTGGCGTCAGTGATTGCTGTTTCCGAGGGTGTGGAGAGAAGGGCACCTACCTCCATGCGTGGTGGGAGTGTGGTCTGATTCAGCCTCTGTGGTCCTCCTTCTCCGCCAAGTTATCGAAAGCACTGCATACTGATGTCCGCCTGTCTCCAGAATCTGCCCTCCTTATGATGGGGGTCCCGGACCCCACCTTGTCGCCTTCTAATCAGCAACTTATTCACCGGATCTGCGCGGCTGTCAAACAGGCCATTGCTCGGAGGTGGAAGGGGGCTCCTCCGACTCACGGAGAAATCCAGGCCAATATATGGCATATTATTAATATGGAAAAGATCAAGGCCAAACTCCACGATAGCATGTCAAAGTTCGAGGATATATGGGATCCGTGGCTCTCTGCATTCAAGGGGCCCCGACCAGTTCATCCGCTTCTCCATCTCTGAACCGGGAGGGGTGTCTCTCTTCTTTTTCTACTTTTCTTCCTTCTTGTCCTTCCTTCCTTCTTTTCTCTGTCCCCATTTCCTTTCCTTTCTTCCCTCTTCTATGTTGTTTGCCAAATTACTGCTGGAGTGCCATACTTTGGGTTAGTGCGGGCACTTGATTCTTCCGCATTATGACATGCTGACCAATGATTGTTGTTATGCTCTTATTGCTTTATCACATTTGTTTGTCCATTGTGCTTAGGCCTCTGTCTTATGGTATGATGTGCTGTGTCACACTAACTTTGGCGACTGTTATATTTTGTTAAAATGCAAATAAAATACTTTAAACAAAAAAAATCTAATAAGCAGAGTCCTTCCAAACTAACGACCGAGAGAATTGACATAATAAAGACTAAGATTAATACAAGTCTCATGGAGCAGACCAATAGAACATTAATGGCACTAAATTCCAAAAGATATTATAAAGGAAATAAAGCAGATAAGATGCTTACGAACTTACTAAAAAAGAAAAGAGAAAAAAAAAATATTTCCAAAATACTATATAAAGGGAGAACCCTTATGGATCCAACTGAAATAGGCCATGCATTTAATGAATCTTATAAAAATCTGTATAATTTACCGGATAGGGCAACAGATACAGATATTCAAAACTATTTTCTAAAGAGATCTTTCCCCAAGGTTTCGGAAGAAATGTTAAGGGAGTTAAACCGCAAAATTACTTTGGAGGAGGTCCAAAATAGAATCCGTGAGCTAAAATCAAAACAATCCCCTGGTCCTGATGGTTTTGATTCAGATTTTTATAAACTATACATAGAGGAATTGTCCCCCTATCTGGTAAGAATATTCAATGAAAGCATAGACAGAGGAGCCCTCCCAGAAGAACTTTTGAAAGGAAGTATAACACCAATATTAAAACCTAACAAAAACCCAGAAGATATTACTAGCTATAGACCGATTTCTCTCCTTAATACAGATGCTAAGATATACGCAGCAGTGCTTGCTCATAGACTGAATGTAGTACTTCCATATCTAATCCATATAGATCAAGTAGGCTTTATTAAGAATCGGCTTGCTACTAACCATATAAGAGCAATCGCTGGCATTTTTGAGGAAAATACTAAAGAAAAAAGTAATATCCCGCAACTGACCCTCTCACTAGATGCCGAGAAGGCTTTTGACAGGGTCAGTTGGAGGTTTATGGCAGGAACATTGAAAGCTTTTGGATTTAGAGGACGGATATACCATGCTATAATGGCTCTGTACACTAAACCAATGGGTAGAGTGATAGGTCCGGGAATCATATCAAACTGTTTTTTTTTTCAAAATGGGACGCGACAGGGCTGCCCACTCTCCCCTCTGCTATATGTTTTATCTCTAGAACCTCTTGCTACAGATATTAGGGCAGACCAGAACGTGAAGGGATGTGGAAAAGAGGGAATACAAAAAATCAAATTATATGCAGATGATGTCCTACTAACAGTCCGGGACCCAGTGAAGTCTGTAAAACATATTATCAATTGGATTGAGCAATATAGTGGGGTCTCGAATTACAAGCTGAATATCGATAAATCAGTAGCTCTACCTTTTAATCTTGATTGCAGGCAAAGATTATATATTGAGAAGTTGGGGTTTAAATGGGTTAAAGATAGTTTCTCTTATCTGGGTTTAAAAATTAATTCTACACCTAAATCCTGGATGGAGATTAATCTTCTCCCCCTAATTAGAGATATGAGTCTCTCCTTTAAAAAGTGGAAAGGACTATATGTCTCATGGTGGGGGAGAATAAATGTAGTTAATGCATATACTCTACCTAAATTTATCTACATTTTTAGGATGATCCCTTATATGGTCCCGGCAAGTTGGTTAGAACTAATTCAACGTTTGATCAATACATTTATATGGGGAAATAAAAAACCAAGGTTAAAATTTCAGGATATTATAAAAAATAGAAATCAAGGAGGATTGGGAGTTCCCCTGATACGAGAATATGCACAGGCGGCTTTAATTGTGCAAGCTATTATAACACAAGCAAATAGCACAACACAGGAAACTTGGTATAAAGGGGAATTACCGAATAATAACCCACTTGGGGATCTACAATATCTGTCCTGGATCTCTTCCAGAAAAACGATTGAGCTAACCGAAACAGGAACCAGCTTAGCGCTGCAACATATAGTAAGCAATTGGCATTGGATTAAATCAAAATTGGGCTTGGAGGGCCTAATATTAACTAGTCTTCCTATTTCCTTTTTGGAATATGCGATTGAAAACTTAAATTTATCTATGTGGAAACAATTAGGTATAATTAAGATACAAGATTTAATTGACAGAGATATCCTAAAAACTTTTCACCAACTACAAATTGAGTTTAATCTCCCAATAGGAGAATGTTTCAAATATTTAAGGGTAAAAAGCTTTCTTCAAAAAAATCTATGGCAGAATGGGAATACTCAAAATCTCAACTCAATTAAACAACTAGCAGAAGCAGAGCAACACGAATTATTAACAAAATCGTTAAAGTTGATTAAGCTATGTAGAACTGAAAACATCTGCCACGCATTAACAAAATGGGAGAAGGACTTAGATATTACAATAAACAGTGATGAATGGAGTAAAGCATTAAATATAACATATGATACCATACATTGTTTAAACTTAAATGAACTCCAATTCAAACTTATGAATCGCTGGTACTTAGTCCCTTCTGTTCTGGCTAAAATGTTCCCCAATAATCTTCCAAATTGTTGGAGATGTGGCGCAGAAAAAGGAGATATGCTCCACATATGGTGGAACTGTAATCCTATCAAAAAACTTTGGCAAAGGGTTTCACATAGGCTAGTAAATAAATTTGGTTCAGATTGGGAACTAACTCCGGAAAGAGCGTTACTGCATTTAAACTTGCCAAATAATGAAAGAAAAGATATTCAACTCTCAGTACATCTACTGACTGCTATAAAAATTGTGATCGCCAGAAATTGGCGTACTGCAGAGATAATACCATGGGCTAAAATAAAAGCTCAATTAATATATCAACTTAATATGGAAAAAGGAATCCTGACACAAACGCATTGGAACGCAGCCTATTGTGTTACCATACGGTACAGCATTTTTTTGCATATAGAGGAGTAAAAGGTGTCATGTCACAAACGTGCAAAGTGTGTTCGTGGAACTGCTAATGGTGCATAATTTGTTTTGAAACCCAAAAGCAGTTTCCATTATTATGTATTTTTAAAAGAGGTGACAGATCCTGTCTTACTGTTCCAAAGACAGGATGCTCAAAAGGAAATTAAATATTATTTTATATTTTAAAAAAAAAAAAAAAAAAAAAAAAAAAGGAAAGAAAACATGAAGCTATCTACACCTAGGACCATACTTTTTGCAAAAAAAACTTTTTTTGTTTCTAATTCACCAAAACTGCTTTAAATCATGCCTTCAGCAGCCCATACAACAACCAACATGAAAGTAATGTTGTGGGATGCAGTATGTGGAAGCTACAAGCAATACAGTATTTGGATGAAAACATGAAGCTATCTACACCTAGGACCATATATTTTTTGTAAAAAACACTTTTTTTGTTTCTAATTCACCAAAACTGCTTTAAATCATGCCTTCAGCAGCCCATACAACAACCAACATGAAAGTAACGTTGTGGGATGCAGTATGTGGAAGCTACAAGCAATACAGTATTTGGATGAAAACATGAAGCTATCCACACCTAGGACCATACTTTTTAGCAAAAAAACTTTTTTTGTTTCTAATTCACCAAAACTGCTTTAAATCATGCCTTCAGCAGCCCATACAACAACCAACATGAAAGTAATGTTGTGGGATGCAGTATGTGGAAGCTACAAGCAATACAGTATTTGGATGAAAACATGAAGCTATCCACACCTAGGACCATACTTTTTATGCACAAAAACTTTTTTTGTTTCTAATTCACCAAAACTGCTTTAAATCATGCCTTCAGCAGCCCATACAACAACCAACATGAAAGTAATGTTGTGGGATGCAGTATGTGGAAGCTACAAGCAATACAGTATTTGGATGAAAACATGAGGCTATCTACACCTTGGACCATACTTTTTTGCACAAAAACTTTTTTTGTTTCGAATTCACCAAAACTGCTTTAAATCATGCCATCAGCAGCCCATACAACAACCAACATGGAAGTAATGTTGTGGGATGCAGTATGTGGAAGCTACAAGCAATACAGTATTTGGATGAAAACATGAAGCTATCCACACCTAGGACCATACTTTTTATGCACAAAAACTTTTTTTGTTTCTAATTCACCAAAACTGCTTTAAATCATGCCTTCAGCAGCCCATACAACAACCAACATGAAAGTAATGTTGTGGGATGCAGTATGTGGAAGCTACAAGCCATAGAGTATTTGGATGAAAACATGAGGCTATCTACACCTTGGACCATACTTTTTTGCACAAAAACTTTTTTTGTTTTGAATTCACCAAAACTGCTTTAAATCATGCCTTCAGCAGCCCATACAACAACCAACATGAAAGTAATATTGTGGGATGCAGTATGTGGAAGCTACAAGCAATACAGTATTTGGATGAAAACATGAAGCTATCTACACCTAGGACCATACTTTTTTGCAAAAAACCTTTTTTTTAGTTTCTAATTCACCAAAACTGCTTTAAATCATGCCTTCAGCAGCCCATACAACAACCAACATGAAAGTAATGTTGTGGGAAGCAGTAAGTGGAAGCTATACAAGCAATAAAGTATTTGGATGAAAACATGAAGCTATCTAAACCAAGGACCATACTTTTTTGCAAAAAAACTTTTTTTGTTTCTAATTCACCAAAACTGCTTTAAATCATGCCTTCAGCAGCCCATACAACAACCAACATGAAAGTAATGTTGTGGGATGCAGTATGTGGAAGCTACAAGCAATACAGTATTTGGATGAAAACATGAGGCTATCTACACCTTGGACCATACTTTTTTGCACAAAAACTTTTTTTGTTTCTAATTCACCAAAACTGCTTTAAATCATGCCTTCAGCAGCCCAAATAACAACCAACATAAAAGTAATGTTGTGGGGTGCAGTACGTGGAAGCTACAAGCAATACAGTATTTGGATGAAAACATGAAGCTATCTACACCTAGGACCATACTTTTTTGCAAAAAAACTTTTTTTTAGTTTCTAATTCACCAAAACTGCTTTAAATCATGCCTTCAGCAGCCCATACAACAACCAACATGAAAGTAATGTTGTGGGATGCAGTATGTGGAAGCTACAAGCAATACAGTATTTGGATGAAAACATGAAGCTATCTACACCTAGGACCATACTTTTTTGCACAAAAACTTTTTTTGTTTATAATTCACCAAAACTGCTTTAACCCCTTAACGACAATCCACGTACATGTACGGGGTTGCCGTGCAACGGGTTAACGACAATGCCCGTACATGTACGGGCTGCCGTTAAATAGCTGCATCGCCGCGATCGCGGCGTTTTCGCCGCGATCGGGGGCTTTGCAGCATCCACGGAAGCCTCCTAAGTGAGGCTGACCGTGGATCCGAGGAGGGCAGCCCTTGGCAGCCCTCCCCGGAAGAAAAATGGCCGCCGCCGCACCGATCATGAAAGATCGCGGCGGCGCCCGGCTAAAACAGCTTAGGAAGCAAACTGAATCGCTTCCTAAGCATAAATGGTGTTACTGACATGCCTCGATATCGAGGCATATCAGCAACACTAGCCCCCTACCCCGATCGCCTTGTGATTGCTCCGAAGAGCAACCACAAGTGCCATCCTGTAAATGACGTTACCGTCATTCACAGGATGGCATCAACAATAGAAATGAGTTCATAGAGGGTCTATCCAGACCCTCTTGTGAACTCTCGAGCTCCTCCTGCAGGTTGAATGCAGGTACTGCATCCAACCATGCAAGGTCAATGGAGCCCAGCTCACTAATGAGTGATTAGTAAAAATTAGAAAAAAAAAATTAAAAAAAAATATTAAAAAAAATGTTTAAAAAAAATAAAAATAATATGGTAACATAAAAATCCCCACTGTCACCAAAAAAAAAAAAAAAAAAATTAATAAGCAAGTCCTAAAATTCTTTATCTTTACAAAAATTCCAGCATGGAAAGAGTTAAAATATTGGCATTACAAATGCCCATAGGGTGTCTCGTATTAAAAAATGCATGAGTGGATGGGATAAATTGAATTGGCCGGGTTCAAAGGTGTCCCAAATATGGGACATCGGGGCAGTGGGACCAGATGTCTAAATGGCCAAAAAATACACACCTCACAAAGGCGGCCTTTTACCTCCCAAATAACCCAACAAACCCATGCATGTGGGGCATCACTGCGCTCAGGAGATGTTACTGAACACATATTGGGGGGGTGTTTGACACGGACATACACCAGGAGCGATAAATTTATACCTGAAGTACAACGTGTGTGAAAAAAATACAAAAAAATTTACTACCATAAAGTTTCACAAAGGCTGGTGGTAAAATTAGTGCATGGAAAGGGTTAAATTACCAGCATGTGAAATACCTTGGGGTGTCTAGTTTTTAAAAATATATGACTTGATGGGGTAAATTGCATTGGCCGGCTTCAAAGATACCCGAAATGGCACATGGGGGCAAGAATTACCAGATTTGGAAAAAAAGGTTTTGAAATAGCAAAACGCTACCTGTACTTATTGCCCCATAACGTGCAGAAAAAAGTAAAAAAACATAAAAACATTGGGTATTTCTAAACTCAGGACAAATAGTAGAATCTATTTAGCAGGTTTTTTCATTCGTTTTTGCAGATGAGTAAAAGTTTTTTGTTTAAAAAGTGAGAAAAAGTATTTTTTTAACAAAAAATCCCCATATTTTATCATTTTTTTATAGTAAATTAGATGATATGATAAAATTAATGGTATCTAAAGAAAGCCCTGTTTGTCCTGAAAAAAACAATATATAATATGTGTGGGAGCACGAAATGAGAAAGAAGAAAATCACAGCTAAACAGGAACACCGAAAAACGTTAAAATAGCCATTGTCCCACAATATACTACGAGTAATAACCCCTATTGTCCTTAAGGGGTTAAATCATGCCTTCAGCAGCCCACACAACAACCAACATGAAAGTAATGTTGTGGGATGCAGTACAAGCAATACAGTATTTGGATGAAAACATGAAGCTATCTACACCTAGGACCATACTTTTTTGCACAAAAACTTTTTTTGTTTATAATTCACCAAAACTGCTTTAAATCATGCCTTCAGCAGCCCATACAACAACCAACATGAAAGTAATGTTGTGGGATGCAGTATGTGGAAGCTACAAGCAATACAGTATTTGGATGAAAACATGAAGCTATCTACACCTAGGACCATACTTTTTGCAAAAAAACTTTTTTTGTTTCTTTTTTTTTTTTGCTTTTTTTTTTTTTGCTTTTTTTAAAATTTTACTAATGTTTGCACTTTACAAATGAAATCCAGCAAATCCTTCACTGCTGCACCTTTATACTTTCTTCCATTTGTGTTTCATCTACTAAAACCTCCCTCACCACATCAGATTCAGATGATGATGGCTTAACATGCAAAGTAATATTTGATCTACATAACAACAAAAGCCACGATTTGAAACCATGTCCTATGAATACATACAGTAAAGGATCAAGGCAAATATTGAATACAGCTAAACAGAGTGTTGCCACAACTGTGCGCTGCAGAGTGTAATGTAGGCTGCAGATATCTGGGTGATGAACCATGTAATGTAAATGCATTGTTCTCTGAATGTGGTAGGGCAAAAAACAAACACTACAAACTAATAAAACCAATGTAATCTTAGCAACTTGTTTGTGAATATGTTTTTTCTCCATTGGTATTTTTAATGTGTGTCTAATAAGCAGTCCATTACATACAACAATGATCAAGAAAGGAACTGTGAAGCCAACAATCAAAGCATAATAGTTCATATACATAATTCTAGTCCACGATGACACACTTGAAGGTTCAAAGCACCTTGTCACATTTTCACGGATGTGGGTTCCTGATAATAAAAAAGGTGACGTGCTCACACCTGTAAAGACCCAAACAGCTATACAAATGTTAACAACTGTCTGTGTTTTAACAACTGTATGAGCCTTGAATGAGAAGTATCGGAAGAAACTTAGAACAGCGAGGAAGATGATGCTGGAGTACATACTGACATAAAAAGAGTATGTGGTTATACGACACATGACATCCCCAAAGATCCAGGTGGCATCCTTCTGAAAGTAAGATATTCTCAATGGCAGAAATATTACGGAGAACAGATCAGCACATGCAAGGTTCATCAAGCAAATTGTAGATACTCCTCTATTTTTGTTGATCTTACAAAAGATGTACAATGCTGTTCCATTAAAAAGCAGCCCAAAGAAAAACACAACAAGATAGACCGCAGAGTACACATGATACTTGTAACTGTCATCTTGTTTGCATTGGAGGTTGTCACTGCCTAAGGATGATTGGTTGTTTATGGAAGATTCCCCCATTTGGCTTATGCACCCTCTTGTGGTAATTTTGAAAGATAGTTCTTAATTATTTGAACCAAATTTAAAAACCTGGTTTGAAAAAACAAAACTGTAATAAATAATAATAATAAAAAAAAACAGAAAAGCATCGATTTTATGTTGTTCCAATTTACTCTAAAATTCATTAGGCTTTTTGCAATTTATACCAGATATTAAAGATCACTTCCTAACAATGCAGTGGCCACAGGTGGTTCTTGCTAAAATAATATATCTGCGTACCTTTTGGTTTTGTTAAAATGCTGTCTTGCTTCTAAGCTGCCAGAGAAAAATAGCAAACCAATGTGAACAGAAGTGAAATATGCGAATCTACGTGAAAAAGGAAATCTTAAAACTTCCTGTTTTTCGGGATGACTAAACACTATTTTATTTGGTATAATCTTTTCTAGAATTTAAAGCTTCATCAATTTTAATTTTTTTTTTTTTTAAATATTTTATTGTTTTCAAAATTTTATGACATTACAACACATATGACAAACATATCAGGCACATAGGATTAAGTCATAATATTCAAGGTGGTTACAATCTTGTCCTTATTATATTTCGTCAAAATCCTATCATTCATACATTATACATTATACTGCAGATTGAACTAAGGGCAGATGTATTAGTCCTGATGTAACAGGGATTAGGAAAGAAAAGAAGGTACCGTATTTGCTCGATTATAAGACGAGGTTTTTTCCAGAGCAAATGCTCTGAAAAATACCCCTCGTCTTATAATCGGGGTCGTCTTCTAATCAGACCCCAAAAAAATGCTGGCGCCATGCTGCTTACCGGTCGCGAGCAGCGTCTCTTCTGTTAGAAGCAGGGCAGGAAGCTTGCAGCGTCCTCACAGAACTCTATCTCCCCCCTCCCTCCTCTGAGGGCGGGGCCAGAGAAGTTGCTACAGCCGGTCCCCTGCAGAAGTCTGCGAGTGGGAGATCTGCAGTTCAGGTGAGGGGGTGGGGGAGGGTTTTTGAGTATGTGTGAAGTGTGTGTGATTAAGGGAATGAATGAGTATTTAAATGTTTGTGAATGAGTGTGAGTGTGTGTGTGATAGCATGGATGTGTAAGGGGGGTGGGGGTTGTAGCATGGCATATGGAGGCTGTAATCCCACTGCTATTATCCCCAGGTTCCAGCATGTACTGGCTGCCTTGGCTTGATAGGAGTGTGATTGCTGTTAGCAGTTTGATATATATATATATATATATCAAACTGCTAACAGCAATCACACTCCTATCAAGCCAAGGCAGCCAGTACATGCTGGGTTAAAAGGCATATCATGGGGCTGAGTGGCATATAGGGGGTTAAAATGCATTTCTGGACCTCCAGAAATGCATTTTAACCCCCTATATGCCTATATACCTCCAGAAATGCTTTATACCCCCCTATATGCCACTCAGCCCCATGATATGCCTTTTAACCCCCTATATGCCAGAGTGGCATACAGGGGTATAAGGCATATCATGGGGCAGAGTGGCAAATAGGGGGGTATAAAGCATTTCTGGGGGCAGAGTGGCATAACTGGGGGGGGCAGGTTGGCAAATAAAAGGAAATTTAAAAAATATATTTTTCTCAATCATAGCTTTTATTAAACATGAAAATAATTTACATTAATTAATATTTACTGGTAAAACTTTTTCCCTATAGGGTAGTCTTATATTCAGGCTTTTTGTTTTTTTCCTAAATTAATATTTTGATTTTGGGGGGTCGTCTTATAATCGGGGTCGTCTTATAATCGAGCAAATACGGTATATATATTTGTTAGGTCTTAATTGTCAAGGAATATCTGAAGTTGAAAGAACGATTTCTCGCCACGGTGTCCAAATTTCGTCATATTTTTGTATGTTCTTATATAAGCTATAGAAATGTTTCTCCATTTTGTGTTGGTATTCAATTTGGTTCATTATTTGCGACCAAGTTGGAGTATCCTCCGACTTCCAATTGCGTGCTAAACAGATTTTTGCAGCCGTAAAAATGTTAATTACTAAATTTAAGTTAGATTTGTTTTTCAAAGGTATATTGATATGAAATAAAAAGGATTGAGAAGATAAACTCCATTGTTGTGAAAACATCCTATTATAGAGATTTGTGATTTCAGATTTTAATAACTTTAATCTTTCACATTGCCACCATATATGGGCTGCTGTGCCTGGCAATTGTTTACACCTCCAGCATATATTGGAGTTAGTAGTAGAGATTTTGTGTAAAGTTGTAGGTACGTAATACCATCTATGTATTAACTTAAAGTATTGTTCATGTAAATTAATACAGTGAATTGCCTTCCTTAAACTGTTCCAAGCAGAGTACCATACTTCTGCCGCATATGAGATATCTAAGTCCATTTCCCATTTTTGAATAGTAGTAGGTTTATCTATAATAGTTGAGTATTGTAGCAAAGTCCCCATTTTAGAAATTATTTTTTGTTTAGGATGTTTCTCTAAAAATTTATCTAGAATGGTTGGTAAGTGCCAGGTCTTAGCTTTAATAAAGTTTACAATTTTTAAATATGAAAGAAACTCTTTATTTGGGAGAAAAAATTTGGTTTGAAGTTCTGCAAAAGATTTTGATCCTGAAGGAGACCAAATGTCTTCAATTTTATAAATTCCCTGTAAATGCCAAGTTGTAAAATCAATATCTTTAATAAAAAATTTAAACGAGGCAATAGGTGTGTGGGATGAACTTGAATCATTAGAAATAAATTTTTTTTTAATCTTGAGCATGTTGTTCAGAACATTTATTATTAATGGGTTAGCAATATCTAAATCTTTTATATTTTCAGAATTAAGCCAATAATATTGAAATAAGTCCTGATTACCACACCTCCAACTTTCATATTTATGCCAAGGAAGGTCAGAATCACGTTTTGAATCCCAAGCTATGAAATGGCCAAACATACAAATTTCATATAAAGATCGTAAATTAGGAAATTTAAGTCCGGTCTGTGATAGGTTTCTATTTAAGATGGAACGTGATACTCTTGGTTTTTTATTTAACCACACAAAAGAAAGAAACAATTTTTCAAATTGATTTAAAGTTCTTAAAGGAACTGAAAGTGGAATGGATCTAAACAAATAAATTATTCTGGGTATAACATAAGATTTTAATATATTTAATCTTCCAAACCAAGATATTTCTAATTTTTGCCATATCGATAATTGAATTTTCAATTCCTCTAGGAGATTGTTATAATTATTTTCTATTAAATCAGAAAGATTATTATAGATTTTAATTCCTAGATAATTTATGTATGGGCATACTTCGAAGAATGAAATCTCATTTTTCAGATTTTGTATTTGAGAGGTGTTCATATTAACCCCTTCAGCACCGGGACGTACCTGGTACTTCCTGGTTACTGGTCACCGGTAGACCGGGACGTACCAGGTACGTCTCCTCCAAAAAACGCCCCCACATCACCACGATCGCGGTGATCGTGGAGGCGCTGCTGCTACTGTCTGCCCAGGACTCCTGGGCAGACAGCACAGCCTGTCTAAGCCCGCCCCCATGCCTACGATCACTCCCACGGAGTGATTTTGTAGGCAGAAACAGCGATTGCAGAAAGATCTGCAATCGCGGTTTCAGCTGCCACAGGCAGCTTCAGGGAAGGGGTGGGGGTGTTGAATGGGTCCCCACACAAGTGTGGGGACCTGACCCAACACCCCCCTGCTGCCTGATCGCTCCATGAGAGCGTCAGTGCAGCGTTAACCCCTTCAATGCCGCAATCGCGGCATTGAATGCCGCGATCGCGGCATTGAAGGGGTTAATTCCCGTTTTGTAGGGGGCTCTGCTGCTGGTGGTCTGCCTGGAAACCCAGGCAGACCAGCAACAGCAAAAACGAGCCCCCAGAAGTCCTCTGATCAGTCCTGTAGGACTGATCAGAGAGACTCCTCCCCTACAATCTCCAGTCTGTTGGAGATTGTGTCCTAGCTGCCAGAGGCAGCTTCAGGGACAGGGAGACAGGGTTCTTTGGTCTCCACATGAGTGTGGAGACCAGCCCCCCCACCCTCACCCTTCCTCAGTTAACCCCTACCCTCCTCTTCCTCAATTAACCCCTTCAATGCTGCGATTGTGTATGACCCCCATCGCAGCATTGCAAGGGTTAATATTAGTCCCCACAAGCTTGTGGGGACTAAATACCAGTCAATGCTGTGCTTCAATGGAGCATCAGCATTGAAAGAGTTAAAAAAAAAATGTAAAAAATAATAATAAAAAAAATTTAAAAAATAAATTAATTTTAAAAAATTAATAAAATAATAATAATAATAAAAAAAATAACAGCACTGACCTGAAAGTCCAGGGTGCTTCCAGGTCAAATGCTGGGCTGATCAGATCGCTCCTGGCCAATAGGAGTGATCGGATCATTATGGCAGCCCATGGATGACCCTGCTCTACAAAGAGAGAGGGGTCATCTAGGGTAATTATGAAAAAACAAATTATTAATAAATGAAAAAATCATAATTATTACCTGATCACTTGTCGGTGACATTTTAAGTCGCTGATTATTGATCGGTCTCCCTGATTGATGTCAGCGGCCTAAACCTGTCACTTACAAGTAATCTGATAAAAAATATTAAAAAAAATGTAAATGCACATGTTCCAGTTTTGCCCTCATAGCTTCCTCAAATAATGCATGAACCATGCATGTGAGGCCTTGTTGGACTCATGGGATGTTGGTGAACAAAATGTGGTGCTTTCTTCCACTGTTGCACTTATGGTGTGCAAGAAATTCAGTGCAACATTGAAATGTATGCGTTAAAAACGCAATAAAATAATTTCCCTGTGAAGTTTGGCAGACATCAGTGAAGAAATGGCTAACTGAAAACTGTCAAAACTACCCTAGTTGAACACCTTGACTTGTCTACTGTTCATAAATGTATACTTTTATGGGGTAATTTACATTGGGGGGCTTCCAAAATCTCCCAAATGGGATATGGGCCCAGGAAACCAATTTCTGAAAATTCCAAATGTGAAAACGAAAATGCGCATGTTCCAGTTTTGCCCTCATAGCTTCCTCAAAAATTGCATGAACCATGCATGTGAGGCCTTGTTGGAACCGGGGGATGTTGGTGAACACAATTTGGTGTTTTTTTCTGCAGTTGCACATATTCTATACAAAATATAATATAAAATCTAAAGCAACATTGCAACATATGCAAAAAAATTAAAAAAAAATATAAAAATACCTCAAAATTTGGCAGCAATTGGCGATAAAATCCCTGTTTGAAAAGTGTCAAAATGACCCTAGTTGTACACCTTGATTTATCTACTGTTCATAAACATATAATTTTGGGGGGATAATCAGTATCTGTGACAACTATTGCAGTTATTAGACTACCATGCCAAATTTGAAAAAAATTACATTTCAAAAACGTAATGCATGCCTTGCAATATTTTCCCCTATACTGGTCAAAATAGATAAAAATCCTGGCCATGTTGGGTGGTTTCCAAATCAGGACAACTTAATGAATATATTTGGGATAATTTTTTCCCATTGGTTCAATGTGTGTACAATTTGTATGTATACAAAACTGTAAAAAAATGCATTTTTTTCATTTTTTCCCCACTTTTTCCAGTTTATTTCAAATAAAACAATGTACTACCCAGCTTAATATGGTTTCAAATGAAAGCCCTACTTGTGCTGAAAAAAACAATATATGATTTGTGTGGATGCACCACTTGATAAGAGAAAAATTACAGTTGAAGAAAGACATTGCAAAAACACAAAAACGGCTCCGGTCCTTTAGCGACACCCTAGCTTAAAAATCCCGGTCCTGAAGGGGTTAAAGTTAATAATTTGTGTCTTATGTATATTGAGGCTGTAATTAGAGTATAGACTATATTCTTTTATACATTTTATCAATTCTGAGATTGAGGTCTCAGGTGACGTGAGACTAAGAAGAATATCGTCCGCATATAATGCGATTTTATGGTCTAATGGACCAGTTGTTATTCCTCTAATTTTATTTGATTGTCGGATAATTACTGCTAGAGGTTCGATGGATAAAATATAAAGCAAGGGGGCTAACGGACATCCTTGCCTCGTACCATTCTTAATATAAAAATAGTTAGAGTCCAAATTAGCTCCTGAAATTTTAGCTTGGGGGTTTGTGTATAAGGCTAATGTGTTGAGAAGAAAGTTTCCATCCAGACCAAAGGCTTTTAATGTTCCTTGTAAAAAAGACCAGTTAACCCGGTCAAAAGCCTTTTCGGCGTCAAGGGCTATTAATGTAGCAGTTGATTTAGAGTTTTGGAGTTCGTAAATAAGGTTCAGAATTCTTCGCGTGTTGTCTTGTCCATTTCTTCCTTTAAGAAAGCCCGTTTGGTCTGGGTGTACTAAGTCTTGCATTACCTCGTTCAATCTTTCAGCTAAAATTTTAGAAAAAGATTTTATGTCTAAATTTATTAATGAAATGGGGCGATAGTTTGTAACTTTGGTTAGGTCTTTATCTGGTTTGGGAATAGGAGTTATGATGGCTTGTAGCATTTCATCTGGAAACTTTTTATTGTTTGGTATCTCTGTAAATATTTTAAGTAGAAGTGGGGAAATGACAAAATCCAAAAGCTGATAGAAAGGGGCAGAGAACCCATCAGGACCAGGAGCTTTAGATTTAGGTAAGTTTCTTATCGTATTTCTTATTTCTGAAAGTTGTATAGGCAAATTTAATTTGGAAAGTTTTGGTAAATTTAACCCCTCCAAAAAAGTATTTATCTGTAAATTGTTTTTAGTTATGTCTGGGACATTATATAAAGATAAATAATTAGACCTAAATGCTTCTCCAATTTGTTTAGGAGTCAAATATAATTTATTGTTTAACACAATTTTACTAATTCTATTCCTTTGTGTTCGATTTTTAAGCGTATTAGAAAGATTTTTACTAGTTTTATTACTACTATAATACCATTCTTGTTTGAGTCTAAGTAGAGATCTACTAGTTTTCTCAATTAAGTTTTTTTTAATCTTATCTTGGACTGCACTAATCTCTTCAAAAAGCAAATTCGATGGATTTAATTTATTATTAACTTCTAATTTTGCCAAGTCAATATACAAGTCTGAGAGGGTTAATCCCCTAGATTTTTTCACCTGTGCACCTTGTTTTATGAAGAGACCTCTCATGAAGCTTTTAAATAAGCACCATAAAGTTGAATCAGAGGTTTCTCCATTATCATTAAGTTCTATATATTCCTTGGCTATGGTAATGCACATTTCTCTAAAAATTTAGGATAGTAGTAATGATTCATTCAGTCTCCAGTTTGATCTTATTCTTGGTTGTTCTATATTTTTAATTTCTATTGGAACTGGAGCATGGTCCGACCAGGTTTGACAACCGATAGGCGCGGAGTTACAATATTCTATCGATTTACTGTGCGTGAAAAAAGTGTCAATTCTGGAGTATGAATGATGGACCAATGAATAAAAGGTATAATCTTTCACGAAAGGATTATTTGTTCTCCAAATGTCATATAAGATGTTACGAGCTAAACAAGTTGAAAAGGATTTAGCTAAGGATTTCAATTTTATGTCGGGATGTAGACCCTGTCTCAGACCTTTATCTAACTTGGCATCTTGGATGCAATTCATGTCACCACCTATTATAAGGAAACCTTTTGCTATTTCGTGAACGCGATCAAAGAGTTTATCCAAATAGTTGACTGTAGACGTGTTTGAAGCCCATGGAGCAGCGCAGCTTAGGCGGAGTGGGCCTTGACAGAGCTAGGTGGTGTGCAAAAAGGAAGGATTTTAATTTAATTGGCTTAGAGTTGTTATGGGTGGGGTTATTAAGAGGGTATATAAGTGGCAACCATTTTGTAAACTGTCACTTAACTGCTTATCCAAATCCTGGTTGTTCTGTATTGAGCAATTTGGTTCGGAGAGGCTTTTGCCATATTATTCAGATGGAGCGGGAAATTGAGGAGATTCTGGAGGGGCTTCGGATGGCTACGAGGGAGCGTGGTACCGGTTGGCTGAGGGAGCAGTTGGCACCTGTGTTGGACGCCGTGGAGGTTCCTTCGTCGGGTCGGCCTGTGCGGCGCATTCGGCCTCCGGAGCGCTTGAGTCCGGAGCTGTCATCTGGTGGACGTCGGGTCCGGAGCCGTTCGGGAGACAGGCGCGACGAGAGTGTTGGAGGCCGGAGCGGAGCTGGTGTTCGTGGGAGTGGTGCTTCGCGGGCGCCCCACGGTTTTCATCGGGCCCTGGCGGAACAGCAGCGGCTGGAGGTCGACATGGCTGGTGTGGGTCGCGGCTACGTTGGCAGGTATGCGGAAGCGAGTGCGGCGGGCCCCGGGAGGTCTAGGGGTGCTGTTCGGTCAGCGGGGGGTGAGACAGGTGGCAGCGTGGTTGGCGGTGCGTCTGCCCCTGAGGTGCGCAGTGGCGGGAATTCTCCGTCGTGTTCGTCGGAAGAGGAGGGAGCGGCTTCTGCAGCGTTGAGGGTTAGTGGCAGCCCCCGAGCGTTTTCGGCGGGCCTTCGGTGCGGGGAAGGTGCCGTTTCTGCGGCTGAGCAGCTGACTGGAGGTGATGAGAGTTTCGCGGCGGGCCTCGGGCGGTCCCGTGGTGCCGTCTCTGGTTTTACGGCCCCTTCTTTGGGCCGGGCGCAGCGTGTGACGCAGGATGTTGGGTTGTTGGTTGAGGAGGCTAGTTCTAGGCAGGTGGGCCGCGGTGGCCGCACTTTGGGGTTTGAGAGTCAGGTGCAGGATGTTGCTTTTCTTAGGGATAGTATGGAGGCACTGTCTTCGTCGGGGGTTTAGGTAGAGGTTTGAGTAGGGCTTGTGATAGGTCTAGGTCTCCCAGTAGGAGTCCGGGGAGGGAGGTTGGGGATGTTAGTGGTTTTCGGTCTCGGATTCCTGTTCGGCGTGGTTCATCTGTTCGTGGGGAATCTTTTTCTGTGCCTCGTGTTTTATCTCCTTCTAGGTCTTGTGGTGCAGACGGAGGTCATGGCTCGGGTCCTCAGCGACGTCCTTCTGCGGCGGCTGGGGGTGATAGGAGTGCGGCCTTGCCAAGAGATTCTCATGATGGCGGCGGCCAGGATGCAGCCTCGGGGCTTGGAGCTACAGCCAGAGGTTCCGGTGGTGAGTCTAGCACTATGGTTGAAACACGAAAATTGTTAGACAGTTTGAAGGGTTTGTTGGGGTCTCTGCAGAAGGGGTCTCAGGTGGGTTCTGGTTGTGGTCAGGTGTGGTCTCCGGTTGGCTCTGGTGTGGGAGCAGGCGGTGCGGTAGTTGTGCCAGCAGTGGAAGGAGTGGATAGTGGTGAGGCTTTGGTCTCGGGGGCTTCTTCGGTTAGTGTCGAGAGGGCAGAATTGACAGGTGGGATTCCTGATTCGGCTAGGCAGAATGCCTATGAGTTTCCTGTGCAAAGCATATATCTATACGTTCTCGATGAATGGTTTCATATAAAAACGCTCTTTTATGTGGAGAATTTAAGCCTTGACAATTGTGGGGAATTAAGCGAATTATATTTATGTGTTTTGTTTCGTGTATTGTATTATCATCCTAGTGTGTATATAAATAAAGCCCAGCTAAATTGATGAGCGTGTCTTGTGTCGTGAATATATAAAAAAAGAAAATCATTAAGTTAGATAATTTCGTCATCCTCTAATAGTGATACTCATCATTGAGTCAGCATCAGATATAGATGCATTCGTGTTTATAACTTATAGTGTGTGAAGAAAAGAGAGGAGAAAAAAAAAAGGAAAAAAAAAAATTAAGTGAGTGATAAAGTTTGAATGAGTGATAAAGGTTAAGAAAGTGATTGTTGTGTGAATTATCTACTGTGTTATAGATTTGTGTAAGTCAACTAAGTCGACCTATGTCTTATAAAGGAATAAGAATCTAAAAAATCAATAACAGTATAAGAAGAAAAAAAAAAAAATTGAAGATTTTTCTATTTTTAAAGTTTGATACCAAACTTGCCATAATCTTTTTTCTATTTCTTTCGTACGATTGTAGATTGAAATAATGAAAGTAAGAATTCTTCGACTTGCATTGGGTCAGTCAATATTAAAGTCTTTGATTCATGGAAAATAATAATCTTAGAAGGAGAGCCCCATTTATATTTAATGTTTGCTTCCCTGAGCTTCTGGGTGCAGTCTTGGAATTTTCTTCTAAAGGTCCTTGTTGCAAGTGAAAGGTCAGGAAGAAGTTTTAAATCCTTATATATGGTATCTTGAGTATGTTTTTTATAAAATTCGGATAAAAATTGATTTTTAATGTAAAAATTGTGGAAACGAGCCATAACAGCTCTTGGTGCGTCCGAATTTGTTAAGTTCTTTGGTTTGGGCAATCTATGTAAGCTTTCAAACGGTGTGCTCCCTGTACGGTCTTTTTGAAGATAAGTTGCTAGTAGGTCATTTAGATAAGATTCTAAGTGTGCGTTTGAGATCTCTTCAGAGATTCCCCTTATTCTAACATTTTTACTTCTGGATCTGTCTTCTAGTTGAATTAATTTCAGATCCATGTTTTACATATTCAATTTAAGTTCCTTATTTTCTTTTTTAAGAGATTCAATTTTCAGCTGTAGGCTCTGTATGATATTTGATTGCGATTAAAGTTTATCTAAAATGTGAGTCATTTCTTGTTTAAGGGAGTCAGTGTTGAGTCTCATCTCTGCACTTAACTTTGAGTATAGATCATTTATGTTTGTAATTTTAGACGGATGAATTGGCTCCATCTGTGAGGTCTCCATTTGAGTCTCAGGAGAGGAGTCGCTCAAGATTGAGGAGGATATATGGGGGGATTTAGATGTGTTAAATTCTGGTTTAGGAGAGTAGTATGTTGTCAAAGTTTTAGACTTCTCAATACTTAATCTTTTGTCATTTTCTTTCTCTTTTTCCCTCTCCCTCTCTTTCTTGGGTGGCATCTTGTAAGGTTGTGATTCTTATAGTTTATACTTTTTCTCTCTTTTTCCTCTTATGTCTTAGCTCCTCTTAGTTTGGTTATGATGTCACTTCAGCAAAGTGTTTATGTTAAACAAAAAATAGTTTATTATATTTGGTGCCTCTCCCGGTAAAACTTCAAAGGAGAAAAAAAAAAAAAAAAAAAAAGATCTCAAGAGCTGAAGGCTATTACTGCTGTAGTAGATGGTGTGATGTGCGTAATTGCATTCAGCATAGACAGCATTGACAATAATCCTCGTTTAGGTAATCATATAAAATGAGTGCCTTCGTCATATTCAGCGTTGTCAGATAGTCCTCGTTTGGATGGTCATATGGAGTAGTTGCATTCAACTTATGCAGCGTTATCAGATGATCATCATTTGGATATTCGTATGGAGTATTTGCGTTCAACATATACAACGTTATCAGATAATCCTCATTTAGGTGATCATATGAAATAGTTGCACTCAGCAGTGCAGTGTTATCAGATAATCATCGTTTGAGTGTTCATATGAAATGAATGCCTTTAACATATACAGCTTTGTCAAATAATCCTCATTTAGGTGATCGTATGAGGTAATTGCATTCAACATAAACAACGTTATCAGATAATCATCAGTTAAATATTCATATGGAGTAATTATGTTCAGCATATAGAGCGTTATCAGATAATCCTCGTTTAGGTGATCATATAAAGTAGTTGCACTCAGTAATTCAGCGTAATCGGATAATCATCATTTAGGTATTCATATAGAGTATTTGTGTTCAACATATATAGCGTTATCAGATAATCCTCATTTAGGTGATCATATGAAATAATTGCTCTCAGTAATGCAGTATTATCAGATAATCATCGTTTAGGTATTCATATGGAATGAATGCCTTTAACATATACAACGTTGTCAGATAATCCTCGTTTGAATAATCATATGAGGTAATTGTAATCAGCATATACAACGTTATCAGATAATCCTCAATTAGTTATTCATATGGAGTAATTACGTTCAACATATACAACGTTGTCAGATAATCCTCTTTTAAGTGATCATATGCAGTGGTTGAACTCAGTAATTCTACGTTATCAGATAATCATCGTTTAGATATTCATATGGAGTAATTGCGTTCAGTATATGCAGCGTTATCAGATAATCCTCATTTAGGTGATCATATGGGATAGTTGCACTCAGCAATGCAATGTTATCAGATAATCATCGTTTGGGTGTTCATATGGAATGAATGCCTTTAACATACCGTATTTGCTCGATTATAAGACGAGGTTTTTTTCAGAGGAAATGCTCTGAAAAATACCCCTCGTCTTCTAATCGGGGTCGTCTTCTAATCAGACCTCAAATAGAGGTCTGATTAGGAGACTAAGATCGAGATCCCCCGCACCGCTGCAGGGGACCTGGATCCTCCTGTCTCCCCCCCCCATCATACACATTTACCGGTGCTTCCTGCTGTATTTCCGGGGCAGCGGGTTGACGTCTACGATCCGCGTAGACAACGTCCGCTGCAGCCGCAAGGAGGTGTGGCTAGCAGCGGGGGTTGTCTGCGTCCGTCGCGTAGACCTTCCCCGACTGTCAGAAATCAGAGTTGCGGGGAACTCTGATCTCTGACAGCCGGGGAAAGAATACGCGACGGACGCATACAAACCCCCGCTGCCAACTCCACCTCCTTGCGGCTGCAGCGGAAGGCGACGTCAACCCGCTGCCCCGGCTGGAAGCACCGGTAAGAGAGGGGGAAGGGGGGTGAGAGAGGGGGGGAGAGAGAGAGAGTGTGTGTGTGTGTGTTAGTTAAATGGGGGTATAGGGTGTGTGTGTGTGTGTATGTGTGTTAAATGGGGGCATAGGGCATTTCTGGAGTGGCGTTAAGGGGGCATTTAATAGAGCACTCTGCCTCCTGAAATGCCTTATACCTCCCTATATGCCACTCTGTCCCATAATATGCCTTTTAACCCCTAAATGCCAGAGTGGCATATAGGGGTATAAGGCATTTCTGGAGGCAGAGTGCTCTATGCAATGCCTTTTAACTCCCTTAATGTCACTCTGCCTCCTGAAATGCCTTATACCTCCCTATATGCCACTCTGCCCCATAATATGCATTTTAACCCCCTAAATGCCAGAATGGGATAAAGGGGTATAAGGCATTTCTGGAGGCAGAGTGGCACATAGGGGGTCAAAAGGCATACCATGGGGCACAGTGGCATATAGAGGGTTAAAAGGCATATCATGGGCCACAGTGCCATATTGGAGTGGCAAGCCTGGGGGCAGATGTGCGTAACTGGGGGACAGGTTGGAAAATACAAGAAATAAAAACAAAAAAAATATTTTTCTCAATCATAGCTTTTATTAAAAAAAATAGTTTACATGAATTAACATTTACTGGTAAAACTTTTTTCCTTTGGGGTCGTCTTATATTCAGGCTTTTTCTTTTTTTCCTAAGTTAATATTCAGATTTTGGGGGGTCGTCTTATAATCAGGGTCGTCTTATAATCGAGCAAATACGGTATATAGCGTTGTCAGATAATCCTCTTTTGGATGATCATATGAGGTAATTATATTCAGCGTATACAACGCTATCAGATAATCATCAGTTAATTATTCATATGAAGTAATTACGTTCAGCATATACAGCATATTCAGCATTTATCAGATAATCCTCGTTTAAGTGATCATATAAAGTAGTTGCACTCAGTAATTCAGCATTATCAGATAATCATCGTTTGAGTGAACAGCCATATGAGATAAAAAAAAAAAAAAAATTATATTTATATTCATATATAGCAATCCGGAAAAAAAAAAAAAAAACAAAACAAAAATAAAATATATAAGTGTATTGCAATTAGCACTTAGCTTTAGGAGAGGAATTCAATGTTGAGAGAGGGAGAGGTACTGATTTAAGTAGAAGCAATCTTCTGCTGTTTCTTCTGTAAGCAGTATGTCCCGAGAAGTTGAGCATCATCACAGCCACTCCGCGCGGCACCTCCTCCCTCTACGTTCCATACCTCCTGCATATGAGACAGACTCTCTCCAGGAACTGCGTGTGGGATAGTAGCGGAGAGGTCTCGATTTCTTCGAGGACAAGCACCGCTCTCCTCAGACGTACTCAGACGCACTCCGCCAACCGTCCTTCATCTTTCTACCGGTTCTACCGGTTTACCAGTTTAGCTGTCGGCCGGGATTAGGGAGCACACCGCGGCAGGTATCAGACTCTCAGACGATTCATGTTCGGCACCAGCCGCCGGCGTCTCACGCGATACGTTCGCGTGCTACGTCATCACGCAACTCCCAAAACTTTTTTTGTTTCTAATTCACCAAACTGCTTTAAATCATGCCTTCAGCAGCCCATACAACAACCAACATGAAAGTAATGTTGTGGGATGCAGTATGTGGAAGCTACAAGCAATACAGTATTTGGATGAAAACATGAAGCTATCTAAACCAAGGACCATACTTTTTTGCAAAAAAACTTTTTTTGTTTCTAATTCACCAAAACTGCTTTAAATCATGCCTTCAGCAGGCCATACAACAACCAACATGAAAGTAATGTTGTGGGATGCAGTATGTGGAAGCTACAAGCAATACAGTATTTGGATGAAAACATGAAGCTATCTACACCTAGGACCATACTTTTTGCAAAAAAAACTTTTTTTGTTTCTAATTCACCAAAACTGCTTTAAATCATGCCTTCAGCAGCCCATACAACAACCAACATGAAAGTAAAGTTGTGGGATGCAGTACAAGCAATACAGTATTTGGATGAAAACATGAAGCTATCTACACCTAGGACCATACTTTTTTGCAATAAAACTTTTTTGTTTCTAATTCACCAAAACTGCTTTAAATCATGCCTTCAGCAGCCCATAAAACAACAAACATGAAAGTAATGTTGTGGGGTGCAGTATGTGGAAGCTCCAAGCAATACAGTATTTGGATGAAAACATGAAGCTATCTACACCTAGGACCATACTTTTTGCAAAAAAACTTTTTTTGTTTCTAATTCACCAAAACTGCTTTAAATCATGCCTTCAGCAGCCCATACAACAACCAACATAAAAGTAATGTTGTGGGAAGCAGTATATGGAAGCTACATGCAATACCTTATTTGGATGAGAACATGAAAAAATCTAGACCACGGATCTTTCTTGTTTTGCCAAAAAAAATATATTTTTTCATATTCTCCAAACCTGCTTTAAATCATACCATCAGAACCCCAAATAACAACCAACATAAAAGTAATGTTGTGGGAATCAATATATGGAAGCTACATGAAATACTGTATTTGGATGAAAACATGAAAAAATCTAGACCACCGACCTTACTTTTTTGCCCAATTTTTTTTTTTTCAAATTCTCCACACCTGCTTTAAATCATACCTTCAGCACGGCAAATAACAACCAACATAAAGGAATGTTGTGGGAAGCAATATAAGGAAGCTACATGCAATACCGTATTTGGCTGAAAACATGAAAAAATGTAGACTGCGGACCTTACTTTTTTGCCAAAAAATTAGACTTGGGCACCAGGGGGCTCTTCGTGTTCGTCTTCGTGCTCGTCTTCGGGGAAAAAATCTTCTTATTCGCCTGTTCCTGTCTTCTCTTCGGGCGTATATTCGCGGACATTCTTCGTGCTCTTTTCATCTTCGTTTTCTCCTGGTTGCTTAGCAGGGGTTAATACGGGGTTAAGAACACATCGGAGCAGTAGCAGCAGCAGCAGATGCTTTCGCGCCGTGAAGGTACGTGTGTGCGACTCGATTGGTCGCCGGAAGGGGCTGGTCTGGCATCAACAAATGAATTGCAGAACTGCAGAATGCACTTCATTCATTGATGGCAGGTGAGCCCCCTGCCGAAACGACCAATAGAGTAGCACACACGTACCTTCATGGTGCTATCCGAGGTGTACACAATACACATTGCCCGAAACTGAGGGCCAAGTTCCTCCGAGCAGTTGTCTTGTCTGAGACCTAGACAAATGCTCCAAGGAACATGGCCTTCTTTATTTATCATACACAGTGACACATCCATAGATGTTTAATAAAAGAATAGGGATTATTTTACATTTTTAAATCGATTTTAGACCACTTTTAAATACATGCCTAACCTTTGCTACCTCTTTACAATTGCATACTTTGCAACAACCCAACTTTTACTGTCCACGAAAATGTTGGGTGTGTTGGCAGGTATGCAAATGGAAAAATGTGGATCAAGAACTAAAAAATAGCTTAGGGTTAATGTACGGTAATGTTTAAGAGTAGTAGTAGTGCACTGTTTTGGTTAAAGATGTATTATGTCTAAATAATAATTTAATTTTAATGGGTGTTAAAAAAAATAGGGGTTTATTTAATTTTATTTTAAAGTTAGATTTATTATTTGGACACATGAAAAAAACACGCAACACAGTGCAGCTCACGATCAAGATAACGAGGTTAACTGAAACACCACCTATACCTCAAGTGGAATCAACATATGGAAAAATACTAAAACAATTGTATCAGTCCTCAGTAAACCACAATGACAAATCACAAGTGTTTTTTTATTTCTTAGACTGACAGTTGTGATTTAATTAAAAGTGGTTTTTATACTGTCACATATATTTCTAGATTTTTCTTATTTCCCTAAACTGCCATTTCCAAATGTCATTGTGGTTTACTGTGGACTGATACAATTGTTTTAGATTTTTTTTTTACTTTATTATATTTATTTAATGTTGTAGTGCTACCCTAAACAGCTATACCTACCTATGTGCATTAGCATATCTGGTTTAGCTAAATTTGATGGGACAGGACTGTAAAAAAGCAGGACTGTCCCTGAAAAAGTTGGGTCTGGTGGCAGGTATGCGGATGGAAAAATGTTATAGGGTGTGAGTTATAGCATTAATGATAGTGAGTGTAGAAGTGAAGGCCAGGGCAAATAACAGGAGGAAAGGTCCTTGTGATTTGTGAATTGTACGTGTGTGTTATGTCATTGTGTTTTATGTGTTATTGTGTGTGTTTGGTTGGTTGTGTATCAGACGGAAATAATGAAATGGAAATGGAAAAGGTGAATGAGTGGGCAATTGGCGACCCACTCACCTGTTTCACCCCAGGGCAAAGCATCCAAACAACTGTCAGTCCTAGACGGATGGATGTTTCCTCGCTATATACGATTATAGATCATGAACAAGGCTTGGAAGCAATAAATAGCACCTTATCGAGAGATACAGATATGAACCCGTTACAGAAATCATTTATTCTAAAATGTATCAACTATATATTGAAACACAATTATTTTTGGTTTGAGGATGAATTTTTCCTCCAACTATGCGGGACTGCGATGGGCACCAGGTTTGCACCGAGCTACGCCAATCTGTTCGTAGCAGAGTGGGAACATCAATTCATATGGAATAATAATCCGTTCGGTGCAAACCTGGTGCTTTGGAAGAGATATATAGACGATATTCTTATCATCTGGAAGGGGTCAGAAGAAAACCTAAATGAATTTATCGAATACACAAATAACAATAATTTCAATTTAAAGTTCACCTCAAATACACAGAATCAACAAATTGAATTTTTGGACGTAGAATTATTTTCAGAAGGTAACCAGATATGTTCAAGAAACTATAGTAAACCCACAGACAGAAACGGGTATATAAATCATAATAGCTGCCATCACCCCCAATGGCTTAATAATATTCCAAAAGGCCAACTCATGAGGGTAAAAAGAAACTGTACCAAAAAAGAGGACTTCGAACTTAAAGCAGAGGAAATTAAACAAAAATTTCTAGAGAAGAACTATCCGGAGGAAAAACTAGACAGTAGCCTCCGTGAGGTAGAGGAAATAGACAGACAAAAACTACTGGGGAACAAAAATAGGTCACTAAATACAGTAAAGGAGAGGGACTTCAGTTTTTCATTTTTTACTCAATACAATACTCAAGCTAACAAAATTAAACAAATCATTAACAAACACTGGCATATACTAAAAAACGATGAAATTCTGGGTACAACTTTGCCAGAGAAACCACAAATAATCTTTAAAAAGACAGGATCACTAAAAAACATTACTGGCCCCAAGCGTCCTACCAAAACAAATAATGGCACAGAACCCTAAAATGTTTGTAGGTAAGAAACCAAATGGGTTCCATAAATGCGGCCATTGTAAGATGTGCACAACACTCCCTAAAAAAACGAATCAATTTACAGGCACATCAACAGGTCAAGTATACATCATTAAACACTTCATAAATTGCCAGACTAAAAATATAGTGTATTTATTAGAATGTGGGTGTGGACTTCAATTTGTAGGGAGAACGATAAGACCTATGAAAGAACGGGTACTAGAGCATCTCGGAAACATAAGAAATAAGAACACTAAACATAGTGTCCCCGACACTGTAATATGTGCCCAAAATTCTCAATAGAAACCCTAAAGATTATAGGGATAGACTGGGTCCCCCCCAATTGGAGAGGGGGTAGCACCGTGCACAATCTATCAAGACGGGAGACGGAATGGATCTTCAAATTAAAAACCTTTAAGAAAGGAGGTCTGAATATGGAGTTAGATATACTTACATACATGTAGGATTCCTAAAACAGGCTACTCCCAACATAATTAAAATAGAGGAAATAATAACAACACGAACCATTATTTTTTATTATTTTTTATTGTTTTTATTTATTATTTTTTATTTTTTATTATTATTTTTTATTTTTTATTTTTATACATTTCTTATATATATATTTTTTTTATTTATTTTCTATTGTTTTTTCATTCACTTTTTTAATTTTTTATTCATTTTTTTCCATTCATTTATTCATTTATTATTTTTTCTTGTATTTATTTACTTTTGGCACAATATAAATATATACATATTTTATACATGTTATTTAGGTCTTTAACAACACACACAACATCATGGGAAGACATCATATGAACATATAAATCCAATGAGGCACCTGTATGGAGAAAGTAGGAGAAAATACACTGCATTAAAACATTGAATTATAACAGATATGGTCAAATCAGACATCTCTAAACACAAAATCCATATATCTATATACTACACATTGCACGTTATGATCCTTTCTTTATTGGTGTCTCTCTCGATTTGACCCTCCTTCTACGGGTGTTTTTTCCTTTTTTGACCCTTTGGAACCCACTTTTTAAATACATTATGAATCCCATACGGCAAAGTAATACATTATTGCCATATCAACAGCCCCTATACACTTATATGTTATAGAATCCGTCACCCCCTTCTTCCATTCTCTCCGTTTTATGCTTTTGAAACCCACTGTTTATTATACTAACCCCTCGTACCTGAGAAACGGAAAGAACATACCAGTAATATAAGTATCATCTCCCGTTACGTCCGACTGTCCCGACACGTCCCTCCCCTAGCCCAATACAATCTTCATCCCAATGCTGCCGGACAGCATAATAAGAGGCAAAGACATGTCTTGTAAAAATGTATTAATAAAGTTTTTCTACTTACAACGGCATCTCCACGGCACGCACGGAGGATCAGAGGACAGATGGACCGTCGACAACGCACGGAATGACGTCAGACGCCGGCAGATCACGATGGCGTCCTGCACATTTAAAAGGGAACATACATCAAACGAAGAAGATACTCCTGAGGACGCCTATCCGGCGAAACGCGTTGAGGATTTTTATAGAGCTCTTTTTACCTGGACTTTTATTTATAAATTTTAACATCCCTGAGTGGATATTTGTTAAAACAATTTGTATTTCTTTGGCGTATAGCCCAAAAATAAATAATATAGTTTTATACTGGAATACAGTGTGGACCTACCTCTATTCCGGCTTAAAGCACCAGTTCATATCCATGGAATACTGATAAACATCCAGCAGCACAAAGGAAGAAGACAAGGAATATACATCTGATGGGTGTCATACCCTCATAGTAAGTGTAAGTGTCTCTCTACATTTGCGGGTTACACTGTGGTTAAGATACAACACCATTGTGGTTTCCACTTGTCTTCTGTTTTCGTTGCATATCCCTATAACATACACACCTGGAGGACTGGATGCTTTATGACGCTTGAAAGCCTATACAGATTGTGAGTGCATTATACACACGTATAGCGTTTTTTTTGCACAAAATACTACACAATCATTTGTTTTCTGTTTCATTTTTATCTTTCATTTCCTAACCGGTATACACGAGCGCCCCCTAGTGTCCTTTTTTTCAGTCCTAGACGTTTGGCAGCGGACTTCCAGAGCTCAGACACTAGGCCCTAGCGTAAGCTGCGTCTGTTTGCGGTGTGGCAACGCCTGCTACCTCCGCCGGAGGGCGGAGGTAGCAGGCGTTACCACACCGCAAACAGACGCAGCCAGGGGGAGAAACTACCCTTACCATTAGGGACATTTGAGGCATGACACTAGCCAGGAAGCGAACTGGCAGAGAAGAGACGCTGACACCACCACCACCAGTATTGAAAAATGGGAAAGGCGAATGAGTGGGCAATTGGTGACCGCTTACCTGCTTCACCCCAGGGCAAAGCATCCAAACAACTGTCAGTCCTAGATGTTTGGCAGTGGACTACCAGAGCTCAGACACTAGGCCCTAGCGTAAGCTGGCTACTCTGGCGGAGGTAGCAGGCGTTGCCACACCGCAAACAGAGGCAGCCAGGGGGGAGAAACTACCTTGAACATTAGGGACATTTGAGGCATGATTTCAGCCAGGAAGCAAACTGTCAAAAGATGCTGGCACCACCACCAGCAGCAGCAGCATTGGGAAAGGCGAATGAGTGGGCAATTGACGACCCGCTCACCTGTTTCACCCCAGGGCAAAGCATCCAAAGACTGACAGTCCTAGACCATCCAAAGACTGACAGTCCTAGACATTTGGGAGCGGACGTCCAGAACTCAGACACTAGGCCCTAGCGTAAATTAGCTACACCAGCGGAAGTAGCAGGCGTTGCCACACCGCAAACAAGTGCAACCAGGGGGAGAAACTACCTTGAACATTACAGACATTTGAGGCATGATTTCAGCCAGGAAGCGAACTGGCAAAAGATGCTGGCACCACCACCAGCAGCAGCATTGGGAATGGCTAATGAGTGGGCAATTGACGACCCGCTCACCTGTTTCACCCCAGAGCAAAGCATCCAAACAACTGTCAGTCCTTGACGTTTGGGAGCGAAGTTCCAGAGCTCAGACACAAGGCCCTAGCGCAAATTAGCTACACCGGCGGAGGTAGCAGGCGTTGCCACACCGTAAACAAGTGCAACCAGGGGGGAGAAACTACCTTGAACATTAGAGAAAGAAAATTAACTTTCCAAGCTAAGAGCTGGGTAACCCAACTTAGGCAGACTGAATTTAAGAATGGCAATCTGCTCCATCAGATGAGGTGCCATGTGTGAGCGCTGTGTTTCCAGTCATAGAAAACACACGCTCACTTTGAACAGTGGTTGGCGGACATGATAATAGCTCCTGCACAACCCATGAGAGTGCAGGCCACGCACTCTTCTTTTCATCCCAGTAGCTAAGAGGATCAACATTAGGCGCAGAGGGAACTTCACAGAGGTAAAGTTTGACCATTTCAGCAGCACTACTCTCCTTTCTGCTGCTAGCTCTGTCAGATGGTCCAACTATACTCCCAAGTGCCTCTTCCCAAAACGCAGCTGCTCCACTCAGCTGTGTTGTGCTGCTTGTGGCACTGCTGCTGATGCTGCTGCTAGGAGTAGCAGACAACATAATCTCTTCCTCCTCGGACAGCATTCATATTTTATGCTGCCAGTCACGCACCTTTTGAACCAATTGCTCCCGGTAGCTACTGAGAACATGAGAATTTCATTGCTAGCTTTCCCTTAATTCTTGGATCGCAAAGGCACGCTAGCATCATTTCGGGAATTTCTTCCATGTGTTTGCGAAGGTGTACTTTTAGCAGATCCTTCAGCTTCCTGACTATGGCTGCTATGTCAGGATGTATAGTGCCACGTTGAACAGCCTCACGGTTTTCAAGGAACACATCCATCTTGCTGCCTAGATGGGAGTACACTGGGATTACCTGGGCCAGACTGGCAGTGTTTGAGCTTAAAATTTCAGTGGTATCCCTGAATGGTTTAAGGACTGCCACTAGCTGGGAGATCACTGTCCAATCCTCCAATCCTCCCAATATTATGCTCTGAGGCAAGATTATGGATTGCCCTCTGCTGCTCCAAAATCCTCTCCAGCATCTCTAAAGTGGAGTTCCACCGAATACTGACATCCTTTCGTAGGCAGTGTACGGGAAGACCTGCCCTCTCTTGCTCTTCCCTCAAAAGTTGGCTAGCCTTAACACTATGGTGAACGTGTCCAGCGATCTTTCTGCAGTGGGACAGAACTACTGCTGCTACATTAGTTCCTTCTGACATTGCTGCCTTCACTACAAGATGGATGATGTGGGCTGCTGTAAGAAAATATATAGGGCCAATACAAACTTCAAATAATCGGATCACATATAAATGTATGTGCGTCAAAAATAGGCAGAGTCACTTAGATGCAAACAAAGGTAAAACATTTAATACGAACAAAAATAAAAGAAGAATATAAAAAGAAGATAACAAAAATAATACGAAACAAGTCTTACAAAACCTTGGAAAGGAATTTAGTTCATGACATCTGTCCTATGCATTCCTGAGGATGGAGGGAGGGAGTGTTGGGACGTGAAGTGTCTGTGGATGGCAAATACATCTTCACTCGACCTCTCTTCCCATGCCTCTCCATGTCTTACACAGGCCTAGCTTATATGTGCCTTGGATAGTGATGTCAGTGTATTGGTCTTCACCTAATTGGGTAAACATGCTCACTAAGATCTTACACGCCCAAACCCTATTTTAGGTGGTCGCTGTACGTATATTGTAATGCCCTTTTAGAGTTACAACTATACCATGCATTAGCAAGCTACTATCCTATCTATAGACTGCATGTTCAGCAAATCCTTCATTCTATATTTAAGGTCAAGGAAACCTTGAAACATATTAATATATCTTAATTATCATTTATTTATGCCCAATAATTACATATCTTTGACTATTGCCTATACTAATAATTATATATGGTCCATTTCTTAATTGAGGTTAGAAAATGTATTAGAATATTTTACAGCTGCACAGTGCACACCAACAATATGACCATCTCGCAGCGCTTTCACCATATTGGCACCTCCGTCAGTTACCACAAAACCAACTTCAACATTGGTGCCCACCTCTGCTCCCACCCAAAGGCTAAACATTTTCCTCATTGCATGCAGAATATTTTCGGAAGTGTGCTTTTCATCCATCACTTCTGCATGGAGAAGGAATGATCGGTAGCCTGCTGCAGCAGGTCCTTAGACACACTGGGCTGCCACCAGTGTGCTGTCAAAGAAAGAAAGACATGCTGCCCACTTGGTGCACTCCACAAATCTGTTGTGAAATTAACAGACTGACTAGCAGCCTCCTCTTTCACTGCTGAAACACTGGACCGATACAATGAGGGGACAATGTTCCTACTGAAAGTGGAACGTGACGGAACTGTGTATTGTGGAGCCACATGCACCATCAATTGTTTGAAAGGCTCCCCTTCAATCATGGAGAAGGATGCCCCTCCAACAGCAATGAACTGACCAATAAGTCGCGTTACTTTATTGGCCTACTGTTTGGGCATTGATCTCTTGGAGTGGACTGGACATGCAGTGGTCCAACCAGCCTTGGTCTCTGGCTGCCAGCACTAGCTGCTGCTGCTATTGGCTCAGAAGCAGCTGTTGGGGTTTTTTCACTCTCTCTGGAGATGGTACTAGTTGTTGTTGTACCACGGCCACCAGCTATGCTGCCTGCACTACGTTTTTCTTCTGCATCTTTCCCCAGTAGCACAGCCATCTGTTGAGTGCTGAGGTGATGCTTCATGTTAGCACTGGTAAATTGGCCAGACACTTTCCCTCTGCTTATTAGCTTCCCACAATGTTTGCACTTTCCATAGCGCCCTTCTTCGACATTTTCAAAGTGCTCCTAATTCAATGGGTGAGAAGACTTAGTAAAACCAGAAATATTTCTTCTATGCATTTAGCAGGGCCAGATCAAATCTTTATGATGTATAATAAAATCAAGGATTTTTTATTAAATTTTTTTATTAAATTTTATAAATACATACAAAATTACATAAATAACACCGTAAAAGAAAAACCCAAAAATACGTGCTACTTAGGTGAAGTGTGATAAATGGTAAATAAATTATATGTAATAATACTTCCCTAATATGGACCGCAGCTGCCCAAACGACACTCTTCCTCAAAGTGTAGGAATACAAGCAAACCAGAAATGTATGGGGCGCAGGTGCATATATAGGGGAAAAAAAACAAAAAACAACACAATATAGTGTAGATGGTATGTTCAATTCTAGTGGCTAAGTGATATATTGCACTCACAAGTGAAAGAGGCAAATCCAACCCATCAACATGGACTGTAAAAAGGCTTTAATATTCTTCAATGGAAATCTAAAAGACAAACTTAAAATAGTGCAGTATCTTCAGGTAAAAAAGTATATACCAATAGGAATGCACTCACAGTTTTTTCATGCACAAAGTGCATATACAGGCATTTGGTTAAAATCTCATCAAAATGAAGTCTTTCTTTTCTACGCGTTTCGCCCTTTGGGCTTCTTCAGGAAATCAGTTGGTACAGATGTCCGTAAGTATCAGCAAAATCAGCAATCTGTGTGTACTTCCGTTCCTTGTATCTGTTCTTTTATAGTCGTTTATGTGTGTATTTCCGTGTGTGTCATCGCGTTTTTGACCTTTGTCCTTTGTTTGCCGGCAAAAAAAGCTGAAAGGGGCAAGGACCGCGTCGCCTCTATACACGAGGATGTTCAGCATGCGTCACTCGGGAGACAGAGAAAAAGATATTGAATCGTTCATCAACTTCAGACAGATGATCGCGACTTGTGTATCTCGAAAATATAACCGGGATAGAAGGAACGTAAGAGAAATAGAATAAAACTAAAAACAAAGACCAAAAGGAAAGCCGAAAAAAATAATAATCGTGGTGTATATGTCCCAAGAGCAGAATAAACAGAACGTGTGGAGACCAGAACGAGATGGAATAGAAAACTTAAAAGAGAACAAGAAGAGGACCCCAATCTGTGGACACGAGCGTGAATAATGTCGCTGATCGTATCAAGCAGTATTGTTTATATATTTGTAATTCCGGGAAATAAAATCATGAAAATCGGTGAAGTATATATATAGAACCCTGAAACGTATATATGGGACCATAAGTAACTCCAAAGGTTCATTAGGTATACATATCAATCGCATGATATAACTGTATGTCATCAAAATCTATCAGAGCTCATTTTGATGACATACAGTTATAACTTCATCTTTTAATCTTTTAATAGTTTTATTCTGTGAATTATTCTTGATTTATGATGTTTATTTAGAAATTTCTCCACTCTCTGGGATCTCGTAACTCCTACTGATTGCAGAAAATATTTTATTCGTATATAATTAAAGATGTCTGTGGCCGATAGATTCCATTTCTCTTTGAAAAGAGGCCAAGTTAAGAAGGTTTCTGCGTCATACATATCAGATATAAATTTTATATTAGATCCTCTCCAGTTACGTAAATCTAAATCGCTTATATAATTTATCAAATTTTATATGCTTTTTCCACTTTTCTAAAGTTATTGTTGAATCCTTAATCACAGCATTGTCACACTTAACATGTTTGGATCTTTCATAATTTAGCCAAATAATATTATAAGGTTGAATAGGATTTATTGCCTCTTTTTCTATTTCAAACCATGCGGTATTATCGTTCTGTGATTTATCCCATGCAATTGTGTGGGCTAACATGCAGGTTTCATGGATTTCTTTTATATTTGGTAGCGCGAGACCTCCTGTTTGATTGCTTCTAGTTAAATTTTTATAAGAAATTCTTGGAGTCTTATTTTGCCAGGCATATGATGAAATCAAACTTTGAATTTGAGAAAGAATAGAATATGGAACCCTCAAAGGTATTGCTCTCAAAACATATAATACCTTGGGGATATAGTATGCATTTAATACATAGATTCTCCCCAACCAAGAGATTTCAAGACCTTTCCATTCGGAGAGTTTTTTTTTTTTATTTTGTTTATAAGGAGGGTATAGTTTTCTCTAATCATTTCTTTTAAATTATATTTTATTTTAATGCCTAAATAATCCAAAATTGTATTTCCCCAATCTACGTTTATATATAACTTCATTAATTTGGCTTGTGCCTCTGTTTGATAAAGGGTAATGATCTGAGTTTTATTGATGTTTAATTTGTCATTTGAAAAATTACCATATTCGTTAATAATATCAAGTACATATTTTAATGATCTATCAGGATGTGGGAGTGTTAAAATGATGTCATCTGCGAAGAGAGTTATTTTATATTCATTATTTTTTATTTTAATTCCCATTATCTCTGTTGAAATCCTTATCGATTGAGCTAAGGGCTCAATCGATAAGGCGTAAAGTAGAGGAGCTAAGGGACAACCTTGTCTTGTACCATTACTTATTTCAAATCTGTTTGATATAAACATAGGGCCTGTAATTTGAGCTGAGGGAGTTTTATATAAAGCTAATATATTTTTCTTAAATTCACCCGAGATTCCAAAAGCTTCCAATACTTCTGATAAAAATTGCCAGTCGACCCGGTCAAAAGCTTTCTCAGCGTCAAGCGCGAAAAATGCAGTATATGTTGAACTTTTATTGACCGCATCTATAAGATTCAATATTTTACGGGTATTGTCCGTTAGTTGTCTTCCTATAATGAAGCCCGCCTGATCCATATGAATTATATCTGGAAGATATACCTTAAGCCTTTCAGCTAATATCTTTGAATAGATTTTAATATCAATATTTATTAAAGAGATGGGTCTATAACTAGATACTTTACTCGGGTCTTTATTGGGTTTTAAAATAGGACATATTGATGCTAATAACATCTCTGGTAGGAAACTTGAACCTTTTATCACTTCATTAAAGGAATTGAATAAAATTGGTACAATAATTTCTTTAAATATTACATAGAACATTGCCGTATATCCATCTGGTCCAGGAGCTTTCTTATTTTCTAAATTCTCAATTACTTTTTTTATTTCTTCTTTACTTATCGGGGCATTCAGAATTTCTAATTTTTCTTTATCTATTTTTGGTAACTTGAGAGAACGGAGGTAGTTTTTAATTTTTTCATTTGATTTAGGAGGCCCTGTTAAATTATAAAGAGATTTATAATATTCCTCAAAAGATTTAGCTATTTGTTGTGGATTTAAATAAATATCATTCCCCACTACTATTTTTTTAACAACTTTTTTTTGTTCTTTTAATTTATTCGTTAGATATTTTCCAACTCGATTATTCCCGTAATACCAATTTTACTTCATTCTTAGAAGCCTTCTATTCACCCTTTCTTGTAATCTCGAGTTTATCTCAGTTCTTATTATATTAAGTTCTAATGTATCCGTGTTGGGATTTTGTTTATTTAATCTCTCTTTTATAGCTAAATTAATATATAGATCTGCTAAACAATGCCCTTTTTTCTTTTTAAAATTATAGGTTGCTTTTATTAAACATCCCCGCATAAAACATTTAAATGTATTCCATAATGTTAAATTTGAGACTTCTCCATTATTATTCTTCTCCATAAATATGTCAGCTTGTTTATGTAGATCTTCCACAATCTCTTCCCTATTTAGTATAAATTCATCTAATCTCCATTTTCTATTGATTCTATAATCCTGATTATTCCTAAATTCAATAAATACTGGAGCATGATCAAACCATGTTATTTGTCCTATACTAGATTTTATTATAGAACCTAGATTGTCTGGTTCTGTTAGTATATAATCTAATCTTGAGTAAGAGGTATGTGGTTGAGAAAAAAAGGAGAAATCTTGTTCTATAGGATGGAGAACTCTCCATATATCAAAGAGTGAGTTATTTTCTAAAAAAATTGTTCATGTTTCTTGCTTCCATTTTTATATTTGAATCTATTATTGATTTAAAGGGTATTTTCTTATCTTTTTCTGGGTCAACAATACAGTTGAAATCTCCTCCCATATATAGTATACCTTTTTTCAGTTGTTGTACTCTATTGTAAAGTTTTTTCCTATATCTAGAGGGGTTAATATTTGGTGCGTAAATATTTACTATTGTATATGTTATATCATTAATTTTACATATAAAAATTTAAAATCTACCTTGTGGATCATCTTCATGTAAAATAAGTTCAAATTTTACTTTATTACAAATTATAATTGCTACCCCCCTTTTTTGGTAGTCCCTTGTAAATTTGAGTAAAATATTTCTGGGACATATTCTATGTGGGTCTGTTATGCAGTGAGTTTCTTGAATAAAAGCAACGTCCACTTTTTTTTGACAGAGCATATCTTTCAGATAGCTTCTTTTTAAGGGTGAATTTAGGCCTTGCACATTCATAGTAACTAATCTTAAAGAAGTACCCAGTTTTGTATATTCTCTATGAAACTAAACGATACCACTTTCTTATTTCTAAAACCGTTCGTTCTACATATATACATCCATATACTAGTTCTCAATACTTCTAAAATACATACAAACAATTTCAATTCTAAGAAACTCTTTCTTAAAATCCATCCTGTTACTACTTACAGGAATTTCCCGGCGTGGAGGCTATAATAATTTTCTTAAAACTATTGCGTAATAATCCTAAACTTGTCCCTCTATCTAATACCCCAAGAAAAAGGGGGATTAAGATAATTTAAGGGACAAGAGAAAATGTAATAGAAGCTTATATATTTACGTTAAGATTTTATATCACAAATAATAAAGGATTGATCTTTAATAACTTACATTATATATTAGTATACAGCTCAAATTCATTAGTTCATTCATTAAGAATATCAATCATAAGGGAAAATTGAAAGGGGAAAAAAAGAAGAAAAAATGTTGTATTGTATTGTGAGATGATATGTATCTTCTACAAAAATGTAAATTTTTTTTTTATAGAAATACCGTACTTACCGGCGTATTACACGCACCGGCGTATAACACGCACCCTCGCCGGAACCGGAAGTGCGGGAGACGCGGCTGCAGATCGTGCAGCACAGAAAGTTATCGGCGTATAACACGCAGGTAGGGTTTAAACTTATTTTTTTAGATATAAAAGTGCGTGTTATACGCCGATAAATACGGTATATATTTTGTGTAGTAGTGAAGTGTTATCATCTTTTATCAATGTTAATATTAAAGTGAGGAAAGAGAGGAGAAAAGGGAGAAAGAAAATAAATAGCCAACAGGGAGTTATAGAGTTATATTATGTTGTGAATTAAATATCTAGTGAATTAAAGAGAAAGATGATAATTAGATAAAGAAAAAAGTTATAAAGTTAAATTATATTGTGTAACATTATAAGTCTTCTCGAAGACCTTAATATATTATATGTATCGACGTGAATAATACAAATTTGTGAAGTCGTGTTTATCAAAAGGAAAAAAAAAGTCATATTACATTGTGTAGTGTGTGACAGGCCTCCCTTTCCCTTGGGATTTTTGTCAAGGATCTTGGTTTTTACCACAGTTCCTCAGCTCTCCCAGCTGGAATAACAATGGCCTCCCTTCTCTGAATCAGGCTCAATCCCTTTAACCTTCTGCCTGCTAATTAATCAGCCACAGGTGAGCTGTTACTTAGTCCACACCTGTGGAGCTCCTGTCCAGAATGCAGGCTCTGGACTGGATCAAAACAGCAATTAGTGCTGTTGGAGCACTGGCCCACCCTGCTCTTCCAGATGCTCCGCCCCAGGGACCCTTACCATGTTTTGCAAACTGCCAGTAGTGCAGTTTGTAAACAAACAACATATTTCCCTGGGGCATATTTTAACCCCTTAATGACAATTGCCGGTTCTGGCACGGCACGGAAAAACAAGTCGATTATGACAAATGACGTGCCAGAACCGGCACGTCTTTAAACGGGTGCAGAAAGCGATCTACACCCAAACGGCGTTGCTGTAATGCCTCGACTTCGAGACATCCAGCAACGCCACGTTCGGCACCAGGGGCCATGTCTGGCCCCTCCCCTCCCCGCCCGTTTTAAAAGCGCTTAGGAGGCGATCAACGATCACCTCCTAAACTTAAATGGTGTCGCTGGAAGAGCGGTCACAGCCGCAGCTGCCGGTGATCTTCGCCATCAGCAAGGTGGTGGCGGCCCGGGAAATAAAACAATAAAGGTGAAAAAGTTCGCTAGAAAAATTAAATATGTATATAAAAAATATATTTTTGTGAGCAAGTCCTAAAATTAGCACATTAGCTTAAAACAATTCTCGCATGGAAAGAGTTAAAATACTGGCATATTAAATGCCCATGGGGTGTCTACTTTTAAAAAATGTATGATTTGATGGGGTAAATTTAATTGGCCGGATTCAACAATGTCCGAATTAACACGGGGGGAAGGATGGCCACACATCTAATTTCCAATTAGAAAAATGCACACATACCAAATGTGGCCTTTTAGTTCCCCCCCAAAATGACAAACCCATGCATATGGGGTATCACTGTACTCAGAAGATGTTGCTGAACACACATTGGGGTGTTGTGTGACAGCGGGTGTAAATTCATACATAACATAGGTGTGTGGGGGAAAAATACACACAAAAGAATACTACTGCAAAAATTCTGGTGGTAAAATGTGTGCATGCAAAGTTAAAATACCCGCATTTGAAATACCCTGGGGTGTCTAGTTTTCAAAAATATATGGTTTTGTTGGGCACACTGAAATGGCCCGGCTCAAAGATGTACCAAATAGGGCATGGGCAGTGGATCCCCAAAGTTCAACATTGAAAAATGCGCATGTCCTAAATGTGGCCCTTTTGCCCCTAAACAGCCAGGCAAAATCATTCATATCGCTGTACTCAGGAGATGTTGCTAAACACATATTGGGGTGTTTTGTGAAAGTGACATATACGAGAACCTTTTAATTCATACCTGAAGTAAAATGTGTGTCACAAAACAAATGCAAAAAAATGACTACCACAAAGTTTGACAAAGACTGGTGGTAGATATGGTGCATGGAAAGAGTTAAAATACTAGCATTTGAAATACCCTGGGGTGTATTGTTTTCAAAAATATATGGTTTTATTGGGCATACTGAAATGGCCCGGCTCAAAGATGTACCAAATAGGGCATGGGCAGTTGATCGCCAAACGCCAAAGTTCAACATTGAAAATGCGCATGCCCCAAATGTGGCCCTTTTGCCCCCAAACAGCCAGGCAAAATCATTCATGTGAGGTATCGCTGTACTCAGGAGATGTTGCTAAACACATATTGGGGTGTTTTATGATAGTGACATATACCAGAACCTGTTTATTCATACCTGAAGTAAAATGTGTGTGACAAAACAAATGCAAAAAAATGACTACCACAAAGTTTGACAAAGACTGGTGGTAGATATGGTGCATGGAAAGAGTTAAAATACTAGCATTTGAAATATCCTGGGGTGTATTGTTTACAAAAATATATGGCTTTATTGGGCATACTGAAATGGCCCGGCTCAAAGATGTACCAAATAGGGCATGGGCAGTTGATCGCCAAACGCCAAAGTTCAACATTGAAAATGCGCATGCCCCAAATGTGGCCCTTTTGTCCCCAAACAGCCAGGCAAAATCATTCATGTGAGGTATCGCTGTACTCAGGAGATGTTGCTAAACACATATTGGGGTGTTTTATGATAGTGACATATACCAGAACCTGTTTATTCATACCTGAAGTAAAATGTGTGTGAAAAAACAAATGCAAAAAAAATTACTACCATAAAGTTTGACAAAGGCTGATGGTAGAATTAGTGCTTGGAAAGGGTTAAAATACTAGCATTTGGAATACCCTGGGCTGTCTAATTTTCAAAAATATATGACTTGATGGGGTAAATTGCATTGGCCGGCTTCAAATATACCCGAAATGGCACATGGGGGGAAGAATGACCAGATTTGGAAAAAATGGCTTTGAAATAGCAAAACGCTACCTGTACTTATTGCCCCATAATGGGTAGAAAAAAGCAAAAAAACATAAAAACATTGGGTATTTCTAAACTCAGGACAAATAGTAGAATCTATTTAGCAGGTTTTTTCATTACCTTTTATAGATGAGTAAAAGATTTTTCAACTAAAAGTTAGAAACAGTCATTTTTGTCTAAATTTTTCACCATATTTTATACTTTTTTTAATAGTAAATAATATGATACAATCAAAACAATGTCATCTAAAGAAAGCCCTTCTTGTCCTGAAAAAAAAACCAATATATAATGTGTGTGGGTTCAGTAAACGGGAAAGAAGAAAATTACAGCTAAACACGAGCAGCGCAGAAATGTTAAAACGGCCATTGTCACGAAGGGTACAAAAAGTAAAATCAGCCTTTGTCACGAAGGGGTTAAAGCAAGCTACTATTGACCAAGGCTGGTCTAATATACCTGCCATCTATCACTTTACCACAGCTTTTGTCACAAGTGTTATATGTCTTCTACATACATTTAATAAGATATTATTATAGTATTAATATCTAAGTGAATATAGTCCTAAAGGTGCAAGAGAAAAATAATAAAAAAAATAAAATAAAAAATAAATAAATAAATAAATAAAATAAATGTAAAATAAAGGGTATTTAAACACTGTATATAAACTAAATATTGCTTGTATATATTCAATAGCATAAACTTAATATATGGTTTTCCTTTACAGAATACCCCCTTGTTTAAATTTTTCTCTTCCGCTTTCTATATTCTTTATATTCACTGATATACCTTCATTTTAATACTAGTAGGAAAACCCCATCTACAGTCTATATTTTTCTGTCTTAAGATAGCAGTCAATTCTTCAAATTGTTTCCTTTCCTTATGAATTGTTGACGATATATCAGGATAGAACTTAAAATTTTTAAATTTATTAGATAGCATTGCATTATTCCGTAATTCTCTATTGAATTTTTCTTTTGCGTGTAGACTAGTAAACCTCACCAATACATCTCTTGGGAGGTCTTGTTTTATTTGAGTTGGTTTATTAGTTCTGTAATATAGTTCCAGAGGTATATACTTGAATATTTGATTTGATGTTACTTCTTGTATTAATTCCATTAAATAAGATTCTAATTCATCTTGAGAGATTGTTTCCGGTATTCCTCTTATTCTTATGTTGTTTCTACGGTATTTGTCGTCTTGATCACTTATTTTAGTTTCCAGAGATTTAATCTTCGTATTTAATTGAATATTTTCTGCTTGTATAGATTTTTGATCTTCTTTTTTTTTTTAAGAATTGTATCTTCTTGAGTCTTTAGCAAGACAAATATTTTAGCGACATCTTCTTTTATCTGAAGACTATTTTCTTCGATATCTAATTTAATTTTCTTATAGAGATTATTAATTAATTCGGGAAGTGTCTCCTCCTCGTTATCTTTAGGTGGGTCTCTCACCAGATGAGTTGAGTCTCTACGACCTTCAAGTGTTAACCTTCTGTTGATTGAAGTACTATCTTGATTGTGTGTTTTGGGGGAATAAAAATCATTTATTGTTTTTTTTTTTTTCTTTCTTTCTCCTTTTCTTTTTTGGGACCCATAGTTTTCTTTCTTACTCCTTTTTCTTTAAATTAAATTAATTTTGAAGGAATTCCCACTAGCAATTAGGTTCCACTTGTTTCAGCAGATGGTTTCAATGAGGTTCAATCTAATTTGAACTTTTGTCTGTTGTATCTGTTACATAAAAGGAACAATCTAATTACTAGTCTTGTAATGATTTTCACTGTTATTTTTAGAGCATTCCACAATAAAATAATCAGAGAAGACTAGGTGTACATACTTATGATAAAATTGAATTGCATCTCTCTATTAATTATCTCATTACAGTTCATTTACCGTATATTCCGGCGTATAAGACGACTGGGCGTATAAGACGACCCCCAACTTTTACAGTTCAAATATAGAGTTTGGACTATACTCGCCGTATAAGACTACCCCTCTACCCAGCATACAACAACCAGCCAATCAAGGCAAGCAATGTCCCTTACCGGTGATTTGCTGGTTGATTTGCTGACATATACATACATGCACTGCCCTTACACACACACACACACACATATATATATTATATATATATATGTGTGTGTATATATATATATATATATATGTGTATATATATGTGTGTATATATATATATATATATATATGTATATATATATATGTATGTATCTACACATATGCCTGTCCATACATACACATTTATACACTGCCCTCACAACACACTCCTGCCTTTACACACACATGTATATGTATATGTGTATATATATATATACACACACACGTATGTATATATATATACACACAAACACGTGTGTATATATATATATATATATCTATACACACACCAGTGTGTGTATATATATATACACACGCACTGTGTGTGTGTGTGTGTGTGTGTATATATATATATATATATATATATATATATATATATACACCAGCTGACAAATACACTGACCATATCACACCAACATACATACACTGCACTCACACCCTTTTCTCCCCATCTCTTACCTTATCTTATGTCTTCTTTCTTCCATCCAGTTGTGGGAGCGCGAGGTCTGGCACTTCAGACCTCAGCTTCCCTGCTCCCTCATCACTACGCGCCGGCAATTGATGCCGAGCGCCGGGACATGATGTCATCCCTGCGCTCGGCATCAATAGCCGGCACGTAGTGATTAGAGAGCAGGGAAGCCGAGGTCTGAAGTGCCAGACCTCGAGCTCCCTAATGTCGGGCTAGTTAGAGGGAGGTCGTGATCTCCCCAACCAGCCCTGTTGCTAGTTGGGGAGATCACGATCTTGCACCTACCTCGGCGCGGCCCTGAAGACCGGCCCAGGGGAGGCGGCTTCTTCACTCGCCCCTCCCCTAGAGATTGGTGGCTTTGTGGGAACCTCCGGCTTGGTAAGTACCCGGTGGATGCATTTCTTAGGGGTTTCTAAGTTAGTACCCGGCGTATAAGACGACCCCCCACTTTTAAGAAGATTTTCTGGGGTCAAAAAGTCGTCTTATACGCCGGTATATACGGTAGTATATTTTCTTTTCCAATATTATCAAATCTCACTTATCCTTCATTATCTTCAAGCTATCTCTTTGATTTCATTCCAATAGCATTCCAATAGTTTTATTCTGTGTTAATAGGTGCAAGCTATATTATCCACTACCTAACTCTCCTCTCCTCCATTTATCCTCCATATATCCTTTTGCATTTACTCTGTACTCCGTGTTTTATATCTTATATTATCACTTAACATGGTGCTTAATATAGTATTAGTAAGGTGTAATATATAGCTTATCTATATACCTTATGTTCTCCTTATTTGCCGAGGAAATGAAAGATGAAGCTTTATGTAGCGTATATATAATCATTGTGCCACAAATAGTTCATATTACTCACGATTGGTAGATTTATACAGAGTTGTTGTTGTTGTTTTCTAAAATTCTGTCTTCTGTAGATGCTTCTGTGAGTGTTAACTTTTAAATTATATTCAGCGCTCTCATATCCATGTGGTGAAATATGTTTGATGGCGTCGTTCATTTAAAGTAAAGGAGGAGGGAGGAGGAAGGAGGAGGGAGGAGAGGGAGGAGAGTGGCAGGTTGTAGATCCGGGGACAGTCTGGCATCAAGGAGGCTTCAATCGACCACCGATTGATCGATCACCGATACCCGGTCTCTCCACTTCCTTCAATCGTCTGCCCCATCGGCCTATGGGACCAATCACTTTGTCCCCGCGCAGCCATCATCAGTCCACGGACACCGTCGGGACCATCGGGGCCATCGAAGTCCTCCCGGAATCCCACGGCAACCGGGACCCGTGTCGATCTTGCGCACCCGTCCCGGCTGCGGGTACTGCCGCAGCTCCGGCTGAAGCGGGTCAGGATTGAGAGCCGGGTCAACATCGCACCATCGGCTCTCACCCGCCCACCTCCCACGCTCGTTTGATACCATAGTTGGATGATTAGCTGAAAATTTAGAATGAGAAATTTAGTAAAAACTAGCGAAGATTAGAAAAATAAACACATTTTTTTTACTAATCCCCTCCAAGTTTATCAATTCAGGTGTCCTGATTTCAGAAATACCTAATTTATATAGATTTTCCAGACTTTCCCAGCACAGCTCACATTATAATTTTTTTTAGTATTATTTATATTATTATTTTAATGATTTATTTAATATTATTTTTAAATCACTAACCGTTTTTTTTTCAGCTTTTCTCTTTCAGGACGGGAGGGGGAGTGAGAGAGATGGTTTCTCACTCCCCTCCCCGCGATCCCCCTGCACCGATCACACTGTGATCTCTATGCAGGTCCTCACAGACCTGCATAGAGATCGTAGCGTCTCTGTGCCTCATCGGAGGGTAGAATATCCCCGCAGGGGATACGTCAGCAGTGACGCAACCCAGAAGGGAATGCCTGATCGCGCGTTTGCAACTGCGCGATTGCGTGATCGGGCAGTTTACAGTGTAACAGCTTACCGGCTTTCATGCCGGAAGCTGTTACAGGCGATCGGACAGCAGAAAGCCGGCAAAGCCGGCTTCTGCTGTCAGTGGGGAGTCCAGGCTGTCAAACGACAGCCTGGTCTCCCGTGCAGCGGCAAGGATGTGTCCCTGACGCTGCACGAAGGGCTGGACGTACCGGGACGTCCATAGGGGTTTCTTAGTGGGCGTTTTTTGGACGTCCCGGTACGCCTATAGGGGAACGAAGGGGTTAAACCACAACTCTCTGTAAGTGCTTAATCTTTATAGAGACTTATGCTCAGTCTCCTAAAGCAGCGATTACAACTTCCAGTTTAGGCTTACAGTGGATTCCAGTTCAGTCTCTACTGAGGATTTAGCAGAAATGAAAATGAAATGGCCTAGATTCCAGAGCTAAACTCCTTTGTTACTTTTTTAATGTAAATTTTCATCTTATTTCGTCCATTAGGCCTGGACAAACAAGATTTTGAGAGAGATGGCTGAAGGATATTATCGAAAGCAAGATTATGATGATGGACAATATCACATTTTAACTGCGCTCGCATTTCTAACCGCACTCTTAATAGAAAATACAATACAAATAAAATCCCCTGCTTCTTAAAGTAAGTATCCAAAAATCAAGGAAGAAATATACACAGTGGCTATGTCAAGAGGTTTATCAATTATTTTTATACCCTGACACGCTATATTTGGCTATGCATTCCATTTTAGTAAATGTGTGTATAATTTATTTAAAAAGTGAGTCACCAGATGGACAATACAATTCTAGACACATGTTGCTCTGTCTGTTTTGTTGCCGTTTGATTTTGGGATGGCTTTGGACTCCTCTATTATCTTGCATGGGTGTTTTGCGTGTCTGAGGCTGTCATGGTGACATGAATTTGTTTTTTCTCTTTAACTTGCAAAAAAATGAAGAACTACTAAAATGAATGATGCAATTTAGTAAAACGTTTATTTTACCAAATATTTACAGTATTAACAGCAACCTTACAACATATTACTTAATGATACATTGTACTCGACTGCTCTAGAGTGGTGATGTAGTATGTTCAAGACCTTGTACCCCCCACCCGTAAAAACTAAAACCAATTACAAATCAGTATATGTTTTTTAGAGGAATCATCTTAATAAATGAAAATAGGAGAAAAGGGATCTGATACTCAATTTTCTTTACATTTAAAGCTGGAAAGTGTGAATCCACACAAGTCTATAAACATAGGGGGCTCTGTACTAGGATGCATATGCTGATTATGCCTCAATGTCTTCCTTCACCTTGGTCTTTCCAAGAAGCTGGACAAGATATATACAGGCATATCTAATTATCGTTAAAAGAGCGGTGCCATGAACAGCTGTGAAGACGATGGTCGTGGTGGTAACAAACAAGGCGATCCGTGTGATGACTATGAGTGTCTTTTGCAATTAAAGAGGTTTTGAATAAACGTGCATCTCAGCTGATACAATTTCCATGCAGCTGATGGTACCAGGGAAGTTTCCCATGAGGTCCTTTCATAGTGAGAAACATCTGCTAGTGAAGCTAGTGAGCCTTCATTATCCAATCAATGGCCAGGGGGTGTACAGAGCCATCCAATCAGGACAAATTGCGGGTAATATAAGTGTGCAGCAGTCTGTCTGTGGCTGCTTGTTACTCCCCTAATGAGACAGCAGACTGAGCAGTGTGAAACGCGCGGCAAGGACATGATTTATGTTCCTGACTGAATCTCAGATGTGGCAGTCCAGTTTGGGTAGTTAGGCAGGGTTTATTAATTGATGTCTACCTCCCCTTACGAGTAGTTCCTAGGCAGCGCAAGCTGAATCTAGTCAACTCAAGACTATATTGAGGTGAGTTAGATTTACTAGGAGACCCCTGTTTTTTACTACCATCCTCACTAGTTTTAGGACTGTAGTTTAGTCTTGGCATAGAGATGATTATTTTTTTCTAGTAAGATATGCATTAAAAGCTAAGTTTTGTTACACATTTTCTGTTGGTTCTTTTAGTTTATCTTAAAATGACACATACATTTAAAAAATAATTCTCTTTCACTGACTAAAATTCAAATAGGTTAGGTTGGAAAAATGTGCTAAGACTTCAAAAGCCAGAGGTTGGCGTCTAATATGTCTAATACACTACCACTCATTACATAGCCAGACTTCTCAAATGATGCAATCTAGTAACTGCTCGGACACATTTCTCCTCTTCTTGGGATACGCTTTCCATCCTTCACATACTCTGCCACGGCTGCACCTTCACCAGGCAACAAAGCATGTCTGAAGCTTTAAGAGGAAAAATTTTTTAATGCACACAGGTAATCAAAGTTCAATTCAAGGGTAGTCCAGTTTTACAAATGATTTAAGCGGATCCTGAAATCTAACATTGTTGTTTATTTTAGCAACCATGATGTTCACAAATCTTCACAAATCTTCACTTGAACTCTCCTGTACAAGTGACATCACAATGCTCCAGCTCCAGCGTTTCAGTTGCCTCTGTCATGTTGCTTGCTTAAACACAGACATCTGGCCAGATGCCCCTTATTTTACAAGAGACTAGAAAACTGTTGACTTGAAGAGATGTGAAAATGGAGATTGTTTAAATTTTTTTGCTGACGGTATTCCGTTGGCTAATGAGATGTTTTTTTCCACCTTAAGACGTAATCAAAAATTGTTCTAATAACAGGAACAACAAATACTAGAAGAAGGAAAACCCCACTCAGCCTCCTTCAGCCAGGTAAGAGACAAGGTGATTGGGGTTATATATTGAGAGGAGGGAACATTAAATCCTGGAATGTAAAGGTTGCGAGAATAACCATTGGAATAATAGGGATGATTTACCTGACATTACAGTATGATAGCATATCTCTATGCTGGTGTTTAATGTCGAAGGAGAAACTAGAATATTTAAAAGTCCAGCAGTAGAGGTTCCTTTGTACAATCATCAATCTCAGTTTACTAACTAAATAGTGTTTCAACATTCTTATGGGAACTTGATTGATTACATGTTGTTAAATCACTAATAGACACAATATTGTTTAAAAAACCCCCAAAAAACTCAAGTGACTAAAATTAACATTTTAAAGTGCTTTACCTGGCTTTTTTCTTGGCTTTGATGGTCATTTCTTTCAATGTCTATAGTGCCTGGATCCCATCTAATGTTGATTTGGGAGCGGAAAGTCCATCAGTGCCACCTGTTCCCATAAAGCTATGTCCCACTAGAAACATCTGTGGCACGGGACCCATAAGTCGGTGGGGAAGTCTATTTGAAGAGAACGAAATGTAAGTGACAGAGAAATACCATGAACCTATATTAACTTTCTATGAAACATCTAATAAAGTATTATGAAAATACCCACAGTCAACATTCTAGGTCATTAATAGCGTTCACCAAGAATCATTTCAGAATCACATTCATGCCCTATAAGTTGAAGAATTTTTACTTTTATATAATAGTTATTCTTTTCCAACATTGTGTCACGTTGCCCCCTGTGTCCTCTCTAATGAAAGTGGTTTAAATCTTGTATGCTGTGAATGTGCTATGCATGGGTTCTCTGTTTGATGTCAAATCGTCCCCAAAACATATAATACAGATTTTAAAGAAAACATATGTTTTTTTGTTCAATATTATCTAATACTATTTGTTTTGCTCCAAATTAGCTGCTTGACTCTAGATCCCAATCCCCAGAGACGCCTGACACTGTATAAGGCAAAGAAAGCAAAGCTGACATTTAAAGATGAAGGGCAAATGTTTAAAAGGCTGGTGATAGAGGCTCCTTTGGACAGTGGCGGAACTACCGGGGTCGCAGGGGTCGCGACTGCCGCCTGCCTCAGCGCTGCCCAGAGTGCAGTGTTGGGAGTGCGAGGCGTTTGTCTCGGGTGCCGGCGCTTCACGGTGAGCGCTGGCATATGATGTCATATGCCAGCGCTCACCGTGAAGCGCCGGCACCCGAGACAAACGCCTCGCGCTCCCAACACTGCACTCTGGGCAGCGCTGAGGCAGGCGGCTGCGGCAAGGAGTTCACGGTAAGTGACCTACAAAGGGGGATAGGGAGGGAGTGGGTAGATCGTGAGAAGGGGGGGTAGATCGTGAGAGGGGGGGTAGGGAGGGAGTGGGTAGATCGTGAGAAGGGGGGGTAGGGAGGGAGTGGGTAGATCGTGAGAAGGGGGGGTAGGGAGGGAGTGGGTAGATCGTGAGAAGGGGGGGTAGGGAGGGAGTGGGTAGATCGTGAGAAGGGGGGGTAGGGAGGGAGTGGGTAGATCGCGAGAAGGGGGGTAGGGAGGGAGTGGGTAGATCGTGAGAAAGGGGGGGTAGGGAGGGAGTGGGTAGATCGCGAGAAGGGGGGGTAGGGAGGGTTAGATCGTGAGAAGGGGGGGTAGGGAGGGAGAGGGTAGATCGTGAGAAGGGGGAGTAGGGAGGGAGAGGGTAGATCGTGAGAAAGGGATAGATGGGTTGGGGGTTGGGGGGCCCTTAACAGATTCTCGCACCGGGGCCCTGAGGTTTCTAGTTACGCCCCTGCCTTTGGACAAACGTGGACCTGAGTTTACTAGGTAAATATGGTTTTAAAATTCTGATGCTAACTTGATTGATCAAATGGAGTTAAGCAGTTAATAGACAAAATATTGTTTTACGATCTTAAAAGTGAATTTACCTGGATTTTTTTCTTGGCTTTGATTGTTGTTTCTTTCTATAGCTATAGAGCCCTGATCCCACCTCATTTTGGAGTGAAACATCCACCAGCGATAAAGGTATATCCCAATAATTTCTGTGTGGCACAGAAATCATGAGCAGGAGTGCAAGCCTATATTATGAGAACAAAAGGTAAGTGTAGTGTAAAACACTAGACTAAATCAAATCTACACATTTGATAGCTATTTAACTTTCCCAGCTTCTTAGTCTGCTTGTGGCACCAGAGTGTGATGTCAGGGCTCTGATGTCATATGCTTACTTATATCATTGGGCTATTACTCCAGTTCTTCTATTGACACTCTGCATTAATATGGAGTAACTATGTATTTACGCCGTCTTCGCAGGTGGATAATACCACATTTATAATAGTTAGATACCCAGTTAGCTTGCCCTTTCACAACTCAAAATCTTTATCTGTTACTTGCAGATGCCTGAGATACCTGCCCTTCAAGCCGCAATTACCACCACGGCGGCAGATAGTGCCGGTGCAGGGAATTAGGATGACTACTCCAATGAAGGAGCCTCAGACTTTGCCAAAGTATGTGCTGTTCCTTTTATGTAATATATTAGTTTGTCTTGTTTGGATACGATTGTTAGGAGGCAATAGAAGAGACAATCTTTTTCCAGAGTAAGTAATTGTACATTTAATTGGCCACTCCATAAATATGCATCACAGCTGTTCTTATGTCTGTAAAAGAATTGTAAAAGGCTGCATCTGTGTTATAAATGTCAGAGTCTTCTGTGATCGGCCCTTTACTTATTCAGTTATATTATTATTATTATTATTTGCTTCAAATAGCACCATCATATTACACAGTGATGTATAGTACTTGGTCACTTAGTATGTAGACACAGGTTTAACTATTTTATGGTAAAATAGCCAAATATTATCTCCCCTTCCACACACACAAGTACAGGGGTTACGAATTACAAAATCCTTTAAAGTAAGACATTATTACAGAATGGTATCAAAAAAACATTATATGTTTGCAATCTCTCACACAAGTTTGTAACCATTTACTCCAGATTACCAGATCTTGCCCCGGTGCAGCCCAAACCATTGGCCTTTCTTGGAATTCCCACAGCAGAAGCCATCAAGCAGATTTGTAAAATGTCATCAGTGCCTGCTGGACATAAATACCGAAGTGGTGCAGTTAAAAACCACAAACACAAGGCACAGCGCCACTGTTGTACTTGAAGATGACAGCAGCACTGGAGTATTTAGTATAACACTGTGTTATAATTCATATGGCATAATAAAGGTTTTGAGACTGTGTGTTCTGTATTATCCACCAATCAATCACACATCACTCAAGCAGCAGCAATATAACCGTGGGGTCACGTAACATCATGTTATGTGATAGACTTGGGCACCAGGGAGGTCTTCATGTTCGTCTTCGCGCACGTCTTCGGGGGGAAAAAAATCTTTGTATTCCTGGAATATTCAGCCCGTTCCTGTCTTCTCTTCAGGCGAATATTCGTCGTGATCGCTTTTTCTTTGTTTTTTTCGGTTTTGTATAAGGGGTTAATACAGGGTTAACGCGGTACAGACAACACAGCAGCTCTGCACCAGGATTTCAAAAATCTGTACGAGCAATTGGTTGATGCCAGAGGAGGTCCCTGAAGGCGACCAATAGGCTCACTCGCACTGCCCTTTAAAACATAGCTTCTATGGTTAGGCAAACATTAACCATAACTGCCCCTAAATTAACCCCAAAGACCCCATTAACCATAACTGCCCCTAAATTAACCCCAAAGACCCCATCAACCATAACTGCCCCTGAATGAACCGTAAAGACCCCATCAGCCATTACTGCCCCTAAATCATCCTTAAAGACCCCATCAGCCATTACTGCCCCTAAATTATCCCTAAAGACCCAATTAACTATAACTGCCCCTAAATTAACCCTATCAGCCATAACTGCCCCTAAATTAACCTTAAAGACTCCATTAACCATAACTGACCCTAAATTAACCCAAAAGACCCCATCAACCATACCTGCCCCTAAATTAACCCCAACAACCCCATTAACTGTAACTGCCCTTAAATTTACCCTAATCAACCCATGAATCATAACTGCCCCTAAATTAACCCTAAAGACCCCTTTAACAATAACTGCCCCTAACTTAACCCCCACCTCCCCTAACTTTCAGCAGCACAAATATTAATTTTATACTTACAGTTTTTTCGGTCCAATTTTGGTGTGCTACTGACTTTTAATAAAAGTGTGGTTAACACACCAAAACTGGACAAAAAAATCAACAATAATATTATATATATATATATATCTATACATACATACATACATATATATATATATATATATATATATATATATATACAGAGACACCGATAACAGTTTGGGGTATACACTATATATAAAGGAAACTGACCAAAATTCCTTGGTTTTACCATATAGTCACCATCCACTGCACCTTATACAAGCTCTACCTATTTCCCAGTACCTTAGAGTACTAAGATACAATAGTAACATCACCAATAGGGAACGACAGCTGTGTGAAATGACAGAAAGATTTAAAGCTAGAGGGTATAACACCCAGACATTGAACAAGGCACAAATCAAAGCAATGGAAGTGTGGAACAGAAAAAGAAAGCCAACTGATACCCAACCTAAGGTATGATCAGAGTCCTTCGTCTTGCCACTTACATATAACACCACTACCACCACAATCACCAACGCTATAAGAAAAAATTGGAATATCATAGGCTCAGACCCCACCCTTCCCAAAATATACCAGAGACGTTTAGCTACAGGAGAATCCCCAACACTGCTACAGTTCCATCAAGCAAGCTACACAACCAGGATGCTACAGATGCCCCAGTTGCGTGACCTGCAGTCATATGCAGATAGGAACTTCTTTCCCTCATCCTCACACGGGCAAATGTATACCGACTAAGCATCACATACCTGCACCACTTCTCACGTTATATACTTGATCACTTGCCCCTGTGGATTAAGCTATGTGGGTAAAACAGATCTAGCACTTCGTGATCACATCAGAGGTCATCGTTCTACAATCATTACAGCATGTACACCTTTAACAAAAAGAGTTCTACACAAGCCCTTGCTTTTTAATAAAATATATTATTTTATTACATAAAGACAATATATAAAAACATATACAATATTATATTATCTAAACAACAGAGGTTTCAAGAGTATTAAATCAGAGCATATGGAGAGGTTAAAGCTGCATATAAAGTGCCTCAAGTGCATACAACCAGTATCTCAATTGTAAAGTGCTTAGTTATACCACAGTTGTTCATTATAATTTTCTTTTATTTATTTATTTATTTATTTTTTAAAAAAATTTATTTTAGCAATTCAAATACAAGCCGTTTCTTAGACGATACTTTATACATTACCTTTGTAGACTCCATTGTATGCAGCATAGTAATAATACAGTGGATATCTAGTGCTTTACAATCGGCTTTAAAACATTATCAGTAGATCCTGCTGATTTAGGCATAGTTAAATACCATATTTAACCCCTTAATGACCGGGCTCATTTTTCGTTTTCTACCCTGTGGGACCGAGGCTGTTTTGACACTTTTGTGGTGCTTGTGTTCAGGTGTAATTTTCTCCTCACCCATTTAGTGTACCCACATAAGTTATATATTGTTTTTTTCAGGACAAGATGGGCTTTCTTCAGATACCATTATTTTGATCGTATCATCTTATTTACTATAAAAAAATAAAAAAAAACATGGTGAAAAATTGAAAAAAAAGACATTTTATGACTTTTATTTGAAAAATCTTTTACTCACCTAAAAAAGCAAGTAAAAAAACTAGCTAAATAGATTCTACTACTTGTCCTGAGTTTAGAGATACCCAATGTTTTTATGTTTTTTTGCTGTTTTTTGTACGTTATAGGGCAATAATTACAAGCAGCGTTTTATGATTTCCAAATCTTTTTTAACAAATCTGGTCAGTCTGCCTACATCTCCTCTTTGGAACATCTTTGAAGCCGGTTAACTCAATTTAACCCATTCAAACCATATATTTTTGAAAACTAGACACCCCAGGGTATTCCAAATGCTGTTATTTTAACCCTTTCCATGCACCAATTATACAACTACACTTTGTCAAACTTTGTAATAGTAATTTTTTTTATTTTTTTTTCCACACAAATTGTACTTTAGTTATAGATATACAGGTTCTGGTATATGTCACTATCAAACAACACCCCAATGTGTGTTCAGGAACATCTCCTGAGTACAGCGATACCCCACATGCATGGGTTTGTCAGATTGTTTGGCTGGTAAAAGGCTACTTTTGGGGCATGCGTAATTCAGGTGGTCATTTGGTCATTCTGCCTCCATCTCCTCTTTGGAATATCTTTGAAGCCGGTTAACTCAATTTAACCCATTTAAACCATATATTTTGGAAAACTAGACACCCCAGGGTATTCCAAATGCTGTTATTTTAACCCTTTCCATGCACCAATTATAGAACTACACTTTGTCAAACTTTGTAATAGTAATTTTTTTCACACAAATTGTACTTTAGTTATAGATATACAGGTTCTGGTATATGTCACTGTCAAACAACCCCCCAATATGTGTTCAGGAACATCTCCTGAGTGCAGTGATACCCGACATGCATGGGTTTGTCGGGTTGTTTCAGATTTAAAATGCCACATTTGGGAAGTGCGCTTTTTTTCTCCATTTTGGTCAGTCTGTACCTATGCCCTATCTGTGAGCTAGGCCACTCCAATTTACCCCATCAGCCATTTTTTTTATATATTAGACACCCCTTGGGTATTTGAAGTGCTTTTATTTTAACTCTTTGAGATTTTTGAGAAATTTTTGCACTTGCTCAAAATAATTTTATTTTTTTTATTTTTTTAATACTTTTTTTATATTTTTTTTACACATTTTGCTGGTACTGGATGGTTCATCTAGTGACATCACTGCATAATTATTTTTAAATGTTAGCACATTTTTTTTTTTTCCATTATTTTTTTTTTTTTATTATTTTTTTTTGAATATTTTACTAATCACATAGTGATTAGAAAGCTGGGCTCCATTGACTTGCATGGTTGAATGCAGTACCTGTATTCAACCAGCAAGTGGAGCCAGTTCTCTAGAGGGTCTGGAGACCATCTAGCAAACTTTTTCTTGTTTGTTTTTTTTACAGAGCGGCGGCCATCTTACTTGATGGCGAAGATCTCCGGCAGCTGCGGCTGTGACCGCTCTCCGGAGCGGTCACAGCCCACCTAAAGGTAAGTGTTTGGTGTCGCTGGATGCCTCCTGATCGAGGCATTCCAGCGACACCATTTAAGTTTAAGAGGCGATCGTTGATCGCCTCCTAAACGCTTTTAAAACGGGCGTCCGCTGCCATACAATGTATGGCGGCTGTTGACGCCCCGGGGAGGGGCCAGACATGGCCCCCGATGCCGATCTCGGCCTTGCTGAATGCCTCGACATCGAGGCATTACAGCAAGGCCGTTTAAGCGAAGAAAGTGATCCTTGATCACTTTCTAAGCTTATTTAACTTTTTGACGGTTCAGGACCGTCAAAGGTCATTTAGTGACCTTCTTGTCATGACGGTCCTGAACCGGCAAAGGTCGCGAAGGGGTTAAACAAACATTCTAACCCATTCATCCATCAGGCAACCTCGTGGGAAGGACCTAAAACAGTCTATCAGGGCAAGTTAGATACAACAGTGAGATGGACTGTTCGCCCAGGGGGGGGGATATTAGGAAGAAAAAGTCTATTTAGAAAAGAATTAAGACATACTTTTTAGTTACCAGTTTCAGCTGAACCGGCTGCCAAAGCTGCCTTCCGAGGTTCCCAAACTTTATCAAATTTGGTGATCTTGTTAGTTTGAAGAAAGTAACCTCTTTCCATTAAGTATTGAAATTGTATTTGGTTAAAGACTATATTCCAACTAATTGGTTCTTCTTTTCTCCACTGTCTGGCAATTATGATCTTAGCCGCTAAAAATACATGGGCAGTTAAGATCTTCTGATTTAATGAGAACTTATCTAAATCCACATGAAACAAAAACATCTGGGGAGCCAATTGGAATTGATTCTGAAAAAGGGAGCCAATCAGAGTCGATAATTTTTTCTTAAGATGAAAAAGTTGAGGGCACTCCCACTATATATGAAGAAAGGTTCCAATATGTGCCGAACATCGCCAGCAATTATCAGAATTTCTCGTACAAATTTTCTTAAGTATACTTGGAACTAGATACCAGCGATATACTATCTTGATATAAAGCTCTATCAGGCTTAGCGAATGGACATGCTTTTTCACCAATTTAAAAGCGTGTCGCCAATGTTCTAGTCCAATCTCGATATTAAGATCCCTTTCCCACTTAACAAGTGGTAGGTCTTTCTCGTCTACCAAGAGTCCGTGCATTAATGTAATTGTGCTTAAAATTTGTTTTTGTTTTTTGTGTAATGCCAACCAGTGTTCTATATCAGGATTTATTTCTAGTTTTACCTGCTGCATAAAATTCTTAATTCTCATATAGGAAAAAAATTCAGAAATAGGTAGGGAATATTGATCTCTAATCTGCTGGAAGGATATAAGTGAATCTTGATTAAAGACATTTTCTAAACATCGAATTCCTCCGTTAATCCATTTAGATAGATCGATATCCTGAATATAAAGTTGTAAGATTTCTATAGGAGTAGAGGGTGAAAAAGAAGAATTTAATTTTACTTTCTTCTTAAGTTTATCGATTGATTTTAATGTGTCATAGATTATTGGGTTCGATTTCATTATCCCCTTTACATGAGAAATATCAGCCCAGAATAACGAATATAATTTACATTTCCTGATGTCTGCTTGCTCTATTTGTATCCATCTGGGGAGGTTATTTGAAGTATTATCCCATGCCAGATAATGAGTCAACATGGTAGCCTCATGAAGGTTAATAACATTTGGATAGGAAATTCCCCCCCTATTTAACTTTTTAGTTAAAATGCTATGGGCTATTCTGGTTTTTTTTTATGCCAAATAAATTGGTCAATGGATTGTTGGAATTGTTTTAAAATTTGTGGATATACTCTCAAAGGAATTGTTCTAAAGAGGTATAATAATTTAGGAAGAAAGTATCCATTAATCAAGTTCACCCGTCCAAGCCATGAGATTTCAAGATTTTTCCATACAGAAAATTGTGTCTTAGATTTTTCTTTTAATATTGTGTAATTATAATTTATAAGTGAAGAAAAATCTTTTGTTATCTTTATTCCTAAATAATCGATTTTTTGCCCTTGCCAGTCTAGATTACGCCAAGCTCTAAGTTCTATTAAATCAACCTGAGAGAGGCCTGTCGTTATTATCTGTGTCTTCCCAAGGTTGATTTTATAATTGGAATATGAACTATATTGATTTATTAAATTAAATAATGAAGGAATAGAGGAGGATAAATTTGTCCGAGTCAAAAGGACATCATCCGCATATAAAGAAATTTTGAACGAGTCAGAATCTATTTTTATACCAGACATGTCAGGCGTTTGCCTGATAATTTCTGCTAGAGGTTCAATACTTAAGGCATATAATAATGGGGCAAGAGTGCAGCCCTGTCTGGTTCCATTTTTAATATGGAACCAGACAGAGTCAAGCATGTGGCCCACCACTTTGGCAGTAGGGTTTGAATAAAGTGACATCACGCAGTCACTGAAAAATCCCTCAATTCCAAATCTTCTTAATATAGCTTCTAAGAATCTCCAATTAACACGATCAAACGCCTTTTCGGCGTCTAATGCCATAAAGGCAGTTTTAGTTTGGTAGAGATTGGCTTTATATAGAAGGTTTAGAATTTTTCGAGTATTATCCGACGCGCTTCTGCCCTCCACAAAGCCCGTCTGATCCTTGTGGATGACATCCGGGATGACTTTGTTCAGTCTTTGAGCAAGGATTTTAGAATAAATTTTAATATCAAGATTTATTAATGATATTGGTCTATGGTTCAGCGTTAATGTAGAGTCCTTTCCCTCTTTCAAGATTGGTATTATTGCAGCTTGCAGAAGTTCTAAAGGGAGCTGATCTTTTAGGGATATAGATGTAAATAATCTCAATAGTAATGGAGCTATAAGCTTTTGTAGCAAGACGTAAAATGGAGAAGAGAAACCGTCTGGGCCTGGTGCTTTACCTGGCTTTAAGTCGTTAATTGTTTTTGTTATTTCCGTTAGTGCAAAAGGTTGATTTAAATAATCCCTTTGGAGACTTGTAATCTGAGGGAGTCTTAGCTTTTGTAGATATAGGTCTATTTCCTGCTCAGAATAAATAGTTTCGGGTAGATTATATAACGATTCATAATAATTAGCAAAACAATTCGAGATAGCTTTTGGGGTTAAGAACTGAGACTTTCCCACTATAATCGTCTTGATAATTTCAGATTTGCGTTTGGATTTCAGCCTATTTGAAAGTGATTTCCCGATTCTATTATTAGTGTAGTACCATTTTTGTTTTATCTTAAAAAGCATCCAATTAATTTTATCCAGTTCTTTAGTATCTATTTCTTTCCTGACATTTTTGATCTCCAGAAGTATAGAAGGAACTAAGTTGTTTTTATTAGATAATTCTAGTTTAGCTAATTTAATACAGGGAGAGACCCCATTGCTTTTTCTCTCTGGATCCCATTTTAATTATTATTCCTCTGATGTAAGCCTTAAATGTGCACCATAGTATGGTATCAGAAACTTCTCCATTATCGTTTTGCTTCAAGAATTGTTCGGCCTCATTGGTCAATTCCTGTATATTTGCTGGATCCTTTAATATAAATTCGTTTAGTCTCCAATTTCTTCTAATATTGTAAAATGGATTATTAGCGATCTCCAAAAATACTGGGGCATGATCGGACCACGTGATGTTCCCTATCTTGGAATTCTTTACTATCTCCAGATATCTAGAATTAATCAAAAAATAGTCTATACGAGAATATGTGTGATGCCTATTTGAAAAAAAAGTATAATCTTTAATAGACGGGTGAAAAGTTCTCCAGCAATCAAAGAGAAGATTTTTCATCAGAAGCTCTTGAATTCCAGGATAGGGTCTCGATCGTGCTCTGAGATCTGATTTTGGATATGTGCGATCGATCTTAGGGTCCTGGATATGATTGAAATCGCCACCAATCAAAAGGATACCCATCTGGACTTTATCTATTTTATTAATTATTGTCTCCGAAAATCGAGGTGAATTTCGATTAGGGGCATACAGATTAACTAGAGTATACGTGATATCATTGATTTTAACTATGCTTATCAGAAACCGTCCTCTAGTGTCTACCTCCTCAAAGATTATTTCTATCTTCAGTTTATGTGAGAAAATTAATGTCACTCCTCTTTTCTTCTTGTTGCCCACTAAATTAGCTGATTGCACCAGTGGATATTTACTGAATTTCCATAGATGTAAATGTGATTTAGTCCAGTGGGTTTCTTGGATAAATGCAATATCTATATTATTGTCCTGCAGCATTTTATAGAGTCTACCCCTTTTCTGCGGAGAATTTAAACCCCGGGCGTTAAGAGTGCATAGTTTAAGGGACATCCCACTTAGTTAACCGATGTAAAGCCATGAGATCCTTAGGCCTCCCACTCACTGAACCCATTCTAACCCAGCAAACATTCCATATCATCCACACCATTAGAGTTAAAGCATACTCTTCCATATTACTAACTCCAACAATTCCTGTATCCACAACAGGAGCTGCATGAGGGAGGAGGGAATCCAAAAAAAAAGTTTATACACTATGTAGCCAAGCATGAAAAATAATAATAATATCAAGAAATAATCAACATATATCTTTGATTCCCCAGAAGAAAAAAAAAAAAAAAAAAAAGGGGATTATCTTGTGAATTTTAAAGAGTGGGTCATATATAAATGTATTCCCCCATAGGGTGTGAATTATATTTCATGTATCATATGTGTGAAAGATTATCCGTGAGGACATATCGTCCAAGTTAATAATTATCGTGCTTCAAGTATTTCGATAAATAAGTGTGTATGTGTTATTTAAAATTTGATCCTGCAAGAAGAAGAAAAGAAAAAGAAAAAAAGGAGAAAAAGGAAAAGAGAAAAAAAAAAAGGATTATCTTGTGGATTTTGAAAAGTGGGTCATATATAAATGTGTTCCCCCATAGGGTGTGAATTATATTTCATGTATCATATGTGTAAAAGATTATCCGTGAGGACATATCGTCCAAGTTAATAATTATCGTGCTTCAAGTATTTCGATAAATAAGTGTGTATGTGTTATTTAAAAATTTGAACCTGCATGAAGAAGAGAAGAAGAGAAAAAAAAATATCTTATATAAATGTGTTCCCCTATTGGGTATAAATTATATTTGAAGTGTCGTGAGTGTGAAGAATTATCCATGAGGACGAATATTAAGGGATCTACTATGTGAATGGAAAAATAGTTAAATGTGATAAGTGTGTAGATGAATATATAAATAGGTAGTAATGTGAGAAAACCTCATCTAATCTATAGAAGAAAAAGTGCAAGTAAAAGGAAAAAGAAAGAGAAAAAAAAAGGGAGAATGAAAAATATATAGATAAGTCATATTAACATTATTAATAATATCATTATTACTTAAAATAGTGTTTATAACCCTTGAGTTAATAGATCGAACGAGACTTAAGGCAAGCAGAAAAAAAAAAAAAAAAAAAAAAGAGAAAGAGCAATTAAAGTCTCAGAGTTCTTCTGGATAAGACCCCAGAGAAGCATTTTTTCTCTTGCAGAGGCTTGATCCTTAAGATGGTATAGATTCTCTTCATAGAAGACTATGAGTGCCGTAGGAAAGCCCCATCTATACCGGATTTTGTTGTCCCTTAATATTTGAGTAAGATTTTGAAAACTTTTTCTTAGAGTTCTTGTAGCCTGCGAGATGTCTGCAAAAACTTGAATATTCTTGAATTGATCCGGTCTGGGTTTATCTTTTCTAAGCTCTTGCATAATAAGGTTCTTAGTATAGTAATTTGAGAACCTTACAATTATATCTGCCGAGTAAGGGACATTCTGAGCTTTGAGTGTTCGGAGTCTGTGGAATCGTTCAAATGGGAACGATCCTAATTCATGAGGTGTAATAAAAAGCAGAAAAAAGTCTTTCAAAAATTGCTCCAAAGCGTGTGATTGTAGTGAGTCCGGAATTCCCCTTATTTTTACATTATTCCTCCGAGACCTGTCCTCCATATCTATAATTTTCAATTCCAGATCTTTAACTTTACTAGTTAATTCAGTATTTGCATATTGCAATGTGTTGTTGTCTTCCTGAATTTTTTTAATATTCATTTCTTGTTTAGCCGTTGTTTCAGAAACATGGAGGACCTCTGTTCTGATTTGTGCTAAGTTATCTTCCAAGTCATGTTTGGTTTTCCTATAGTATCCCTCCATTAGATCTCTTATAAACTCCTGCGAGATTTCTTGATGTACTATTATCGGAGGAGAGGTAGATATATCCTGTTGCTGGGGTTCCGTATCTTTATGAGGTATTAATTCCCTTTGCTCAGCAGATAAAGATCTTCTGTGGTCAGCTGATTGCATGTTTGATTTAGGAGAGCAGCAGAAGATACTAATTGGTTTGTTTCTTTCTTGAGTTTTCTCTCTGTCTTTCTTAGGAGGCATATTGATCCAGAGAGTAGGACACAAGCTCAGAATTACTCAGTCTCTTATAATTTCTCTGCTCGCTCAATATGGGCCAGTTAGGGATTGAGTAACGCACAACTATAAGGTGAATAGTACCAAGCAATAGTGAGTAGTTGTGATTGGATAATAAAAAAAAATACCTTATTGTATCCTTTTTCTCTAGATGTAACTATTATTATAAATAGGTAGAACGCACAGATTCAGTAGTATTCAGTAATATTCAGACCAGTTCATTTATCTCTAATAAATCAGTTCATTTGTCATCCAATAGAGCAGCTTGTTATTCCCTTTTTTCTCTAGATAAATCAGTACCATCAATTACCATCAAGTAGATAGTTCAAAGTGTTCACTAGTATTCAATAATATTCAGTTCAGACCATTTATCAACCAATATATCCAGAAATGTTTTCCTCTAATTGTGCTCATTAATACCAGTAAGAACAAGTATTATTTAATGTTCAGCAATATTCCGGTGTAATGAATTCAAAAACAAAGGAAAAAAAGAGAAAAAAAAAAAGCTAAATATGAACATTATAGAGCTCACCACTCCGCTCCCTTGCCAGGACCCTTCTTTAATTTACGAAAATTCTCCTCTGTTCCATGTGGGGAGCCTGGCAGTCACTAAAGGATTCTGCCAACAAAGGCTCTCTCAGCGGGAAGTCCTGTGACGAAGCACCGTCCAACGATCTCCACCCCCCAGCCTTCGTCTCGTCGCCCCGAACTTCGCCTCGTCTCGGCAGAGGTCGGTGCCGGGGATAAGAGCTGCCGACCGGGGATAGAGGACGACAGCCGCCGGGAGCCTGAGGGTGAGTGGAGGAGGCCCAAAGGCAAGGGCGACTCGGACAGCCCGAGTGAAAAGGCCGAGCTCCAGAGCAACGGCCGCTGTTGGCAGAGGCGCCTGTCCCCGAAAACAGGAGCACCGGACGTCCGAGAGCCAGAGACACCGGGAGCCGCGAGGCGACCTCCACGTGTCGGGAGCAGGAGCAGGTAAGTTCGGTGCGGTGGCATGGTGAGGGTCAGCGGTTACAGCTTGTATCGGTGATCCCCTCCTCCCCCATAGACGCAGCAACGCCCAATTACGTGCACATCACATCTCCATTATAATTTTCTATAGACTGCACTCATTGATTGTATTAGATCTATAATAAATTTGTAGTATTTCTAATAAAGTACAGTACGTTTAAACAATCAAAAAGAGGTCCTGAAAGTGCTTAGGTGCTTACCCATTATCCTCCTCCATTTCCCCTACGCCATTTCGATTATCCTTTTTCAAGGGGGTTACAGCATTCAGGGATTTTAAATCTGAAAAAACCAGTTGCTAAACATTTTTAACAGCATGCACATCGCCTGCCATGCTTACGCTTTCTTGCAACTGATCATGTGCCACCACTGCCCCGCGGAGGTGACCGTTCCAACAACTTACTCAAAAGAGAGACTTATTGGATACACCGCCTAGATACAGTCACACCTAAGGGTCTCAATGAGTACATTTATTTTTCTATGTTTCTCTAATATAGTTTTTTTTCTTGGCTTTGATGGTCATTTATTTCAATGTCTATAGTGCCTGGATCCCATCTTATGTTGATTTGGGAGCGGAAAGTCCACCAGTGCCATCTGTTCCAATAAAGCTATGTCCCACTACAAACATCTATGGCACCGGACCCATAAGTCGGTGGGGAAGTCTTTTTGAAGAGAACAAAATGTAAGTGACAGAGAATTACCATTAACCTATATTAACTTTCTATTAGAATTAGTGATCTCTGTTGGCGTTGCCAAGGAACAACTGGATCTCATTTCCATATTTGGTAGGATTGCCAACATCTTAAATATATTAATATATGATATATTATATTATATAAGAAAAATTGTCTGCTGTAATTTCAAAGATCATAGGTATCGATATTCTGATTTTACACATATTTTTTTGTTCCATATTGGCTTGCCTCAAATTCCAATAGAATATATTGAAATATGCTCTCTTCATCTTCTAATAAGAAAACATATTTTTTAAAGGTCTACAATGAAATTAACTTTTATCTGTAATCCACTGACATTCGAGTCCTTAGCATAACGTTTGGTACCACCTATAATTATTGTAATATACAACTATAGTTTTGGAATGTCAACTGTACGTCCAGTCAAAAATGTCTGTGATGCCGCATATTTTCTTTTCTTCCTCCGCCTCCGTTGTATTATGATGTGGAGCGGAACATCATGTATGTTGCCTGATATACAACTCTGCCCACACTGGAAAACGGGAGCGGAATGGCAGCCGCGATACTCGCCCACATTCAAGATGGCGGTTCGAGTGCCGATGTACTCTGATGGAAAGACGCCAGTGATGTAGAGACGTACGTAGTCAACACCACTAATATTTAGGGGACTTTGAAAAACACATTTTGAGCGATAGTGAGACCCAAACGGACTGATTCTCCTGAGGAAGCCGATACAATACCGGCAAAACGCGTCGAGAGTTTGGACTCATATGACTAATATCGTCACTTTGGACACTTTTTATCAATTCCTACACCACCTTCTCTGGATCCATACTGGGCTCATTGGCATAACATTTTGGTTATGCTACGTATATCTTGTAAGTGGATCCTTGCTTTTATATTTTGAATAATAGAAGGTACTGCACTATTGTGGTTTTCTATTGTAATAGAATATAAAGAATACTGAAGAAACCCTTTTAAAGACTTCTGAAGAGCTTGAAATTCATCGCTGTTTGTGAGTGCAATCAGTACATTTCCATATCCCCATTTCAAGATTTATTATACTATTGTGGTTGTTTTTGTCCCCATGTACATGCACCCCTTCTTTCTTTGATTAATATATTATTAGCCTGTAAAATCTGTATTGCTCGACATTGGAAAAGACAGGAAACCCCAACATTGGCACAAATTTCTAATCAAATTAATACCCAAGCTGAGAGAGATATTTTTTTCCAAGACAATTTATGTTTTTATGGAAAAATCTGGGCTGACTGGAATTATAACTCCAATTCCTAAACTCTTTTTTCTAACTTAATCAGGTTTAACCCTACTAAAATAGCTATGCGAGTCAAGCCTCCTTGGTGTCTACGAGCCACAATTGGGTCATCTATCTTAGGGCATAATTTGTATTTATTTATTTATTTTCTCTTCTGTCTGTTGGTCACAGACAGTAATGGTAATAAGTACCCTTAATCCAAATAATATATTTATGTATTAGTAAGACTTGTGAATAAACTAATTTGTCTGTTTGATGGACTGTGGCCTTTATTTTTGTTTGTCTATATTGAATTTAGTCCTATGTCTTAGTATTAATGTGTATTGTTTATGTTTTATAATAATATAAAAAAAGACCACTAGGGGGCACTCGTGTAGACTGGTTTTGAAAAAATAAAGCAAAAAAAGAAACTAATAGTGTAGTAGTATGCAAGATGGTTTAACGGTATATCTATTGTATGCACTCACAATGTGTACACGTATATTCAAGCAGCACGTATATTCGAGCAATACAGATTCAAGCAATTCATACATCGTATGGACGTCGGCCAACAAACATGGCGCCCCGCATGGATAAAAAGATCTCGTACCGGCACTGAAGATACTCCTGAAGAAGCCGCACACCTGGCGAAACGCGTTGAGAACATTTTTAAGAGCTCTTTTTACTACAGTCTATCGGACTTTTTATTTACTTTTAAATATCCCTTGTTGGATTTATGTTATCATTTTTAGTTTGGGCATAAGCCCGGAATAAATATTATTTATTTTCCATCCTTCTTTGGATTTTCTTCAATTCACCTGCTGGGTGCATATCCACACCAGCTGAAGGTCAGGAAGCACCCTGGGAATCCAGAGGAGAATAGAGGAGAAGCAACTGATTAACACAGGCTCTATATACCTACACAAATTGTAAGTGTACATCCACTCTGGCGTGTTCCAGCATATGTTGATACCACACCATTGTGTTCCTATGTGTTTTTGCTTCTTCCTATATATACTCCATACATCTACCCGGAGGATTTGATGCAGATGAGGCTTGAATATACGTGTACACATTGTGAGTGCATACAATAGATATACCGTTAAACCATCTGTGCATACTACTACACTATTAGTTTCTTTTTTTTGCTTTATTTTTTCAAAACCGGTCCACACGAGCACCCCCTAGTGGTCTTTTTTGCGTACTTCAAACACCTGGAAGTGTTTTTTACGGGCTGCAGCTGGGTAACCGGTTAACAAGAGAAAGGGAAGTATATATATTTATTGTTTCTCTGAATACCCCACTTCACATTGGTTTTCATCACTTTCTTTTTATAATAATATAATAAAGATCAATATTTAAAAAAAATACGTCATAAACATCTTTATGACATGCAATGTAAAGGACAAGGGAAATCAAATGGATTTATTCACACTTCTGATCAAATAGAAGTAATCCAGTACGCGCTACATCACACGGAGATAAATTGTAGCTAATGCGAATAATGCTGCTTTGGAAAATAGACACATGCATTGCAAAGGATAAATCACTTGACGTCCACTGGAATTTTTGGCTCCGGTTTATTTGGATGGTTGTGGCAGACCTCATGTACGGGGGTCTTCTAATGGGTCATGATACTTGAGTTCTTGATTGACACAGGAGCACAGCTGAGTGTAACCAGCTTAAAGTTACCATTTTCATATGAGGCACCTAAATGTACTGTTATAGGATATGACAAAACAGGTGGTTCTACTGCAACATTGATATCAGATATTCCTTTCAGAAATACCAGGATATTTAAAAATCAGAATTGATATTTGGTATTGCAAGGATGTCGATACTATTATTGGTACTGATGTAATAGAGAAAAGAGGTTGGATTGTTGATCTTGGAAATAGGCTTGTGGAAGTTGAAGATTTTCATCATTTTTAGCTATCTGTCACAAACCGGGTGAACAGGTCTGGTAGGAGCCCAGGTGCAGGGGATACAAGGTGCTCCGTCTATACTCCGTGATGCATGATGGCTTGGGGTTGTTACAGACAGGCACAGTAAATAAACCATAGACAAAATATGTAGTTAAGAGTAGTTAAGATCTGTATTGCAGACATTGTTAGGAATAACAGATACAGGTGGTAAGTCTCTTAGCTGGAAGCCCTCTGGATGGGGCGTACACGACAGGTAACCCTCTGGATGGGGCTCACACGACAGGCAGCCCTCTGGATGGGGCGCACATGACAGGCAGCCCTCTGGATGGGGCGCACACGACAGGCAGCCCTCTGGATGGGGCGCACACGACAGGCAGCCCTCTGGATTGGGCGCACACGCCAAGTAGCCCTTTTTGTCAGGATCAGGAACTCAGGAAGCCAAATAGAAGTCAGGAACAGGTACACAGGGCCAAAGCAAAACAGTTCACTAACATCAATGCAAAGGACTGACTGAAGGGCTGGGCAGGTTTAAATAGTCAGGCTTGATCAGGCAACATGGTGCAGCTGTACATGATGATCAATCTGAGTGGTTCAGAGTGACAAGGACGTCCAGTAGTGGATGGTGACGGAAATGAGCAGCACAAGGTTGTGTGTGTTCCAGGTTGTGAAGGGTGGAATGTTACACTACCATTACAGCAACCCTTTTGTCTCACTTGTCTTGTTTTTGTCTTGTATGAATGGGTTAAATGTGTATGTGTGGAATGTTTCCTTTTGCTCTATGTGCCTTGTATCGAAAGTTCTCCACACTGAAGGAGAAGTTGTTGTCCCTTACCTGACCTTTTTAAAATAGTACCTTTTAGTAAATTAGCGGAACATACAAATCGGCATAAACAGGACTATGATTATATTTGGTAGTCTACATCACTAGAGAGTTTTTATGCTGACTTGCAGTTTTTGCCTATATATTGTTGAAGAATTAAGGATGGGGTAGAGAAGTCTGCGAACTGGACTCTCCCCTGTCTACACTTGAATAAAGAAGCTCTTGCTTATTCAACTCATTGAACTGGTGTCGTCAAACTTCTTGCCGACATTCACACTTGGGGATCCCAACAGTCTCGGAAACGGGAAGGGAAGTTGAATGGGTAAGACCTATAAGATCTTGAATTGTTTGCCTATGTGACAGATGTTTGAGTACATGGTCAGGGACCATTGTAAAGTATCTAGTTCAGGGAGACTAGTGTAGCTATTTGAGTACATAGTCACGGACTATTGTAAAGTACCTAGTTCAGGGAGACTAGTGTAGCTATTTGAGTACATAGTCGCGGTATATTGTAAATTGCCTAGATCGGAGAAATGGGGAATTTATTGTCAAAAAAGGACGCCCTTAGAACATATGATAAGGAAACATGGAAAGGAGGCAGGGATGTATATGTCTCATTGGAAGCAAATATCTGAGGAGGATGAGAAAAGCCATGTCTGGCCAGCTGACGGTGGGTTTCAATGTAGAAATATTAGATGATTTGAGAGAATGTTTGGATGTGTGTGATGGGAGTAAAAATGAGAAAATAATTTTCTTGAAATGGTTTAAGGAGGGGTGGAGTAAAGCTAGGAGACAGAGACAGCAGAAGTCACTAGAACCTGCCCGTCCTGTTAATCTCCAATACCCTTCTCATCCAGCAGACAACTTTAAGAATCAAAAGGGTGCTCAAGCATCCCAGCCTGTTGAGACTTCTAATAAAAACAGGAGGTGCCTTCAACCCTAGAACCACCTAAGGTTAATAATTCGCAATATCCATCCTTAGATCCATCTGATCTATGGACTCAATAATTACTTGACCCACCTCCATAAAATGGACCTCCACCAGCAGACCCTAATATGCCTGATCCTAATCAACCCTCTATGGGTCCAGGAGCGGAGTTTCCACCTTCTTTGGAGCTTATCCCATTTACACCACCAAATTCATTCCCTCAATCACGCATACTGATTCAAACACCCTCCCCCACCCCTTTACCTGCATTTGAAATACCTTGAGGTGTCTAGTTTTCAAAAATATATGGTTTGATGGGGTAAATTGCATTGGCCAGCTTCAAAGATACCCGAAATAATACATGGGTCAGAATGACCAGATTTGGGGGAAAATATTTGGGTTTTTTTAATAGCAAAACACTACTTGTACTTGTTGCCCAATAACTTACAGAAAAAAGGCAAAAGAAACCCACAAAAACATTGGGTATTTCTAAACTCAGGACAAATAGTAGAATCTATTTAGTTTTTTCATTATCTTTTTTGGATGAGTAAAAGATTTTTCGAATTACATTTTTCATCATATTTCATTATTTTGTTATAGGAAATTAGATAATATGATAAAAAATGGTATCTGAAGAAAGCCCTTCTTGTCTTGAAAAAAACAATATATTACTTGTGTAAGAGAGGCTCACCACCTCAAATGGTATGGTGAGTTTATTTCACACAGGCAATGTTTCGACACACAGGTCTTTCTCGAGCCTCTTAGTGCTGTATTCCAACCTTTTTTCTTGGTACACTAAATGAGTGAGGAGAAAATTCTAAATTATTCTAGCTTTGGTGCCTAAATAATTGTAATTTTAATAAAGACAGGAGGCGAGTATTTTGCATATCTTCCTTTACTCTCACTGACAACAGCAAAGAAAGAGTTTACATAACACTGGTAACAACCAATAAAAAACAAGGTATAGCAGCATATAAACCCTAAGACACCCCTAATCTTCCTCTTTCGGTAGCTGAGAACCGGACCCGAACACTTCCAACATGCTCCTGGAACGCAGAGAAACAGTCCGGCCAATGGGAACTAGACCGGAACATCAACCATCGAAGAGTGGCAACCAGAGAACACTCCAACAGGAAACCAGCAGCCAGACGATTGGTGATTAAGCTGGAAAAGAAGAGAGAAAACATAACAGGACCGTATCCCTAGATGATGTCAAGGGAAAAACATTAACCGAAACAATCCCATAGCCATAAAACAAACAGGCAACAAATAGATAAACATAATACCAAAACCATACTCACCCCAAGCCCAGCGCCAAAAAGGGAAGGGAGGGAAGGAAAATACTCGCCTCCTGTCTTTATTAAAATTACAATTATTTAGGCACCAAGGCAAGAATAATTTAGAATTTTAAGGCAAGACAGGAGGCGAGTATTTTCCTTCCCTCCCTTCCCTTTTTGGCGCTGGGCTTGGGGTGAGTATAGACGAAAATAGATGGTACAAGAGGTGGAAGCTGCCGCCCACAAAATATCACCCTGAATGAGCCCGAAAAGAGCCCGCCAAGGAAAGAAGCCAATGGATCCACCTGGCTAATGTAGGAACAGAAAACTGTCGCAAAGGCTTGACATACAAGATCAAAAGTTGTGAAGAAGGCGGGCTAACCTAACGTGCAAACAAACCTGGCGACACATAGGTTGGGATCCTCAAACAATACGGATAGGACGCAGAAGTAGAAAGGGACGTAGTCCTCCTATGGAAACGGAAAATAATCCCCTCCAGGGAAAAAGAAAGCAGGAGCATTGAATGCCCTCATATTAGAGACTCTGTGAAACGATAAAAGGCATAACAGCAGTGAAAGTTTAGTTGACAGCTGTTTGAAAGACAGTCTCGTCGTCTGGCCAAGACTGGAAGAAGTCCATAGCGAGCAGCCAGAGGATGAGACAGGCAGATGCCCTTCAACAACAGACAAAGCAAGGGAGCTCTCTCCGCACCGACTAACCTGCGCAACCTTAATGGCCAAAGAGATCGCCCAACGGAAAACGTTAATGGTTCGATACGACTTACCTTTTCTAAAAAGATCGTCCAAAAAATTGAGGATGAGCGCTACAGGGGCCAAATGGGGATCCACTTGTTGTGCCACACACCAAGCAGACCAGCTTCTCCAAGCTGACTGGTAAGACTTCATGGTGCCTGGAGCCTAGGACTCCCTGAGCAAGGAATGAGCGGTCTCCGATAAACCCGAGTCCGCTCGGGGACCCCGAAAATCGTCCAAGCCACCAGCGACGATCGACCCCCCAATATGCAGGGATGAGCCTGCCCGTCTGGGTCCGAAAGGAGAGAAACAGAAAAAAAGGAAAAGCCTGGGGATCCTGGATCAACATTCCAAGCAGCGCCAGGAACCATGGTGTCAGGACCCTGGTAAGCAGGTCGGGTAGGAGCCCAGTAGCAGGGGATACAAGGGGTTCTGTTTGCACCCCACGATGCATGACGGTAAGTGATGTGGTACGGGCAGGCGAAATAACACACAGCACAACAGAATACGAGGAAAGGTACTGTATTGATGTAGGATATCACCAGCAAGTAAAGGCAGTAGTCTCTAGGCAGGATGCCTACTGGCAGGGCTGACGGTTACGGAGGCCCACTGGGTGGGCTGACGGGTACGGAGGTCCACTGGGTGGGCTGAAGGCAGGAAGCCCACTGGCAGGGCTGACTGGTACGGAGGCCCACTGGGTGGGCTGACGGCAGGAAGCCCACTGGGTGGGCTGACGGCAGGAAGCCCACTGGCAGGGCTGACGGGTACGGAGGCCCACTGGGTGGGCTGACGGCAGGAAGCCCACTGGCAGGGCAGGCGGTTAGCTCAGGTACAGGCAGGTAGCTCAGGTACTAGCAGGTAGCTCACGGTACAGGGCCAAAGCAGAGCGGTCCATGCACTTCAATGCAAAGGCCCTGACTAAAGGGCAGGGCAGGTTAATAAAGGCCAGGTTCTACTCAGGTGATCAGACCCAACTGACCTGGTAATTTGATCCTGAGCACTCCAGAGGGAGGGGGAGGGTGGCCACTAGTGGTAGCAGCCAGGCATTACTGTGAAAAATAATGCATGGTCCGGGCTAGCAGGGTGGAATCCTGACATACCCCCGCCGCTAGGAGCAACCTCTGGGTGCTCGTAGGACTGCATATGGCAGTAGTGTCACCATCTGTGGCGGGACAACCTAGTTCTGGCACGTAGCGCTTCCTCAAACACATGCTGATCTTCACGGCGTATGACAGTTCCATTGGAAGCCACTACACGGTCTGGTGGGAGCGCCTCAGGTGTGCTGGCCTGGGTGTTCCGGACCTTAGCCACTGGTGGCACAGATGCGAACGTCGCGGTAAGTACAGAAGTCGGACAAGGCAAGCATTCGCCAGGGGATAGTAGGAATACCCCCTGTACACTGTATCCCTCTGAGTGGTGTTGACTAATACCGGGACTGGACTGTGTGGAGGCAGGAATGGAGGAACGCCTACCAGCCGTTTGATCACGCAGATGTTGCTCATAATGTTTCAGCTCCTTTCTGTGCACGATTGTCCCATTGGTTGCTAGGACATAACCAGGAGCCCCAAGGGAGTGTCTTGCGGTTTGGAGTCTCCCGTTCTTACTCCTGTGAGTGAACAGCCATGGTGTTTTCGTTCTCAGGTGTGTCCGCTATAGCAGCCTCAGAAGCAGCATCGTCCATGTCAGACCAGTCAGGGTCGTCAGACATGGCCTGGAGGTCATCTGACATGACTTCAGACGGTGTAGGTAGTTCAGGTACTGGGAGTTGGTTAACCCTTGGATCGCCATTCTGGGGAAGCGACAGGGTGTGCTCCAGCTTTGCTGCATTCTCTTTACATGCAGGTTCCTGGGCACGGGGTTTGTCTGAATGGGTTGCAGATGGTTTGGCTGGTTTCAACGGACAATACGTAATCCTATGACCAGCCTCTCCACAATAATAGCATAGGTTGTCCTCTTGTCTTTTCTGTTTTTCCTCCTTGGTGAGTGGCTCACGCTTGAAGCTCTTCTTTGGAGCTTTCTTACCAGTGGTCACAGTCTTTGGCTTCGGTTTGGTGCTATCACATTCTAACACAGTCCGTACAGATTTACAGATCTGGAGAAGACACTCCGCCAGTACTTCCAGAACTGCGGTTATCCCCGCGGAGTCCTTGGTATGGCCTTTGCATTCTGTCAGGACCCTGGTAAGCAGGTCGGTAGGAGCCCAGTAGCAGGGGATACAAGGGGTTCTGTTTGCACCCCACGATGCATGACGGTAAGTGATGTGGTACGGGCAGGCGAAATAACACACAGCACAACAGAATACGAGGAAAGGTACTGTATTGATGTAGGATATCACCAGCAAGCAAAGGCAGTAGTCTCTAGGCAGGATGCCTACTGGCAGGGCTGACGGTTACGGAGGCCCACTGGGTGGGCTGGCGGCAGGAAGCCCACTGGCAGGGCTGACTGGTACGGAGGCCCACTGGGTGGGCTGACAGCAGGAAGCCCACTGGCAGGGCTGACGGGTATGGAGGTCCACTGGGTGGGCTGACGGCAGGAAGCCCACTGGCAGGGCTGACTGGTACGGAGGCCCACTGGGTGGGCTGACGGCAGGAAGCCCACTGGCAGGGCTGACTGGTACGGAGGCCCACTGGGTGGGCTGACGGCAGGAAGCCCACTGGCAGGGCTGACGGGTACGGAGGCCCACTGGGTGGGCTGACGGCAGGAAGCCCGCTGGCAGGGCAGGTAGCTCAGGTACAGGCAGGTAGCTCAGGTACAGGCAGGTAGCTCAAGTATTGGCAGGTAGCTCACGGTACAGGGCCAAAGCAGAGCGGTCCATGCACTTCAATGCAAAGGCCCTGACTAAAGGGCAGGGCAGGTTAATAAAGGCCAGGTTCTACTCAGGTGATCAGACCCAGCTGACCTGGTAATTTGATCCTGAGCACTCCAGAGGGAGGGGGAGGGTGGCCACTAGTGGTAGCAGCCAGGCATTACTGTGAAAAATAATGCATGGTCCGGGCTAGCAGGGTGGAATCCTGACACATGGCTGTGCGTGCCAGAGCGAAGTTACTAGAACCAGGGACCCTCCAGCTCGCCGAAGGTAGTGAATTACCCTTGGCTGTCTGTGAAGCCTCCAGTCACTTACTTCCCTCCAGGCCGCCATGAGGTTCTCCACCCCCGGAAAAAATTCCACCTGCAGGGTAATGTTGCGATCCAGACAGAACTTGAAAATGTCCTTTGACAGTTCTGTGAGGTGCTGAGAGCGGGTGCCCCCTAAGCGAATGATGTACCGCACCGCGAGACCTTGTCCATCCGGAGGAGAACACAGCAATCGGACCAGTCCTTCGCCAGGCTCCTGATTGCGAAGGATCCTGCAATCAGTTCCAAGCAATTTATGTGAAGGGAACGCCCTTCCGACGTCCACCGGTCACCTCCATGAGGGAAGTTGCTCCCCAGCCCAGCATGCTGGCGTCGGACTCAGGACAAGATCTGGATGGGAACCGAAAACTGCACGCCCATTCCCAGTTTACTTCTGGGGTAATGCGGACCGGATGATGTCGAGCCTTAAGGCGGTGAGGTACACGGTAGTGTAGAGGACCCGGGAAGATAGCCTGAATGGAAGACACGAGTAGACCAGCACAAGCACGAGTAAGCGGAGGGAGTAGGAGTCCTTCTTGAGCAGGGCGCAGATCTCCTTCTGGATGGCAACAATCTTTGTCCTTGGAAGCTGCAACATCGCCGCCCTGGAGTCTATTTCGAAACCCAACAGGATGCAATGGCTGGGGTTTAGCTCAGATTCGAGTGCCTTGACAATGAAACCCAATTGATGAAGCGTCTGAACCATGAAAACCATCTGACCCCTAAGGGTGTCCCGACAGCTGGAAAAAAGGATATCGTCGAGATAAACAATACATCAGATACCTTGAGATTAGAAGAAAGCCATCACCAGCTGTAGGAGCTTTGTGAAGCACCAGGGGGCAGAACTGAGACCGAATGGGAGCAATTTGAGTTGCCATACTTGTCTGCCCCAGCAGAATTGAAGACAACGTCTTTGAAGTCCAACCTAGTGAACCAATCTCCCTCCGACATAAGGTCCCGCAGAAGATGGATATCCTCCATTTTGAAGTTGCAATGAACCACAAAAGCGTTCGGAGCTGGCAGGTTAAGGACCGGGCAAAACTCGCCGGAACGTTTCCGGACCTGGAGTGGCGGGGAGACGAAATCGATCCAATACCCGCGCACCCTCTGGAGGACACAGAGGTCTGAAGTAATCCAATCACAGTTGTAGAAAAAATGCGAGATCCTGCCTGCAACCTGTGGAGGGGACAAAAGACAAGAAACATCTGGACTTACCAAATCCAGAGCGACCCTGGGGAAAATGGTGGAACCTCTGCCTCTACTTCTTCCTCTAGGTGTGAAAGAGCGGTGCTGGAAGGAACCGCAATAGGTCGGCTGTGCCTGCTTGAAAGCCCTTGAGCCTTGATAGGATGAGCGGCTAGCAACCCGGCCCCGCTGGAAAAACGAGGGCCAGTCTGGAACACCTTTCTCATGGAGAACCTCGCCTTGTTCCATGAGGTCATCAGGGACACATGCCTATTAAGCTTCTTCACAAAGGCGTCCCCAAACCACAGACTGTTAGATGCCGCAACGAGATCCATTGAACCCAGCTTTGCCAGACGGGGATTCATCCGTAGGAGGGCCATCTTATGCCGTTCCATGGCCACAGCTACATTGGCGGTGCCTATTAGGCAGATCACACGCAAGGCCCACTCCCAGATAAATTTAGGATCCAAGCGAGTGGCCTGCAGGAACGCTCGGTCAGCCAGGGAGAAGATTAGACCGACCAGCACCACTAAATCCAGGATCTTATCCTGAGCGGACTTGAGACCCTGTTCCCGACCCTTCCTAAGATCTCTCTTTCTTTAAATTTTTATTTTTGTTATTTTCATAATACATACAAACAAATTAAACATTAAATAGACAAGTACAACAAAAGATGAAGAAAAGTAACAGTTAAAAGGTCTAAATATCATCCTTAGGTGTAAGTTGTATAATACATCGTATGATATCTTAATAAAAAAAAAAAAAAAAAAAAAGCCGGGAATATGTGTTGATTCTTATATTACTCTTATATTATTTAATTTAATAATCCAGTCCTCATATATAGTTGTTTTTCTTTTCTGTTGTGGACTACTCCATTGCAAGCCTTTCTCCATCTGTAATTGAAATAACACTTGATTTCTCAATCATAGATATAAAAATGGTTTGCTTTCTTTCCAATTTCTTGCTATCACTACTTTCGTAGCTGCCAGTATATGAATAATTATTATTTTTATTTTTAATGATAATCCAAGTGGGAATATATGAAGCAGAGCCATTTCTAAAGTTTTATTAATCTTAATATTACCTATTTTTTCTAGGAGCTCAAAGGCATGCCTCCAAAGAGGCCTTACTTTTATACACGTCCACCATATATGTTTATAATCTCCCCGTTCCTGATTACAACGCCAGCATCTGTCTGAAGAATTTGGGAACATAGATTTTATTTTTGTCGGAGTTAGATACCATTGATTAATTAATTTAAAATAATTATCTCTAATTGTTATGGAATGAATTAAATTATAAGTATTATTTATTGGTTTATACCAATCGATTTCTGTAATTTGTTTCGATGTATCTCTATTCCATTTTGTTATAATTGGTGTTATTGGACTCTCGTCCATTTTGTTGATTATTTCAAATGATTTAGACAATGCTTTTTTTATTTCTTGTTTATTAAACACATTTTGAAGTTTACAATGAAGTTCCTCATCCTCTTTATATCTAGCTTGTAATATAAAGGATTTTATTCTCAGATAGGTGAATATTTCTGAGCTAGGTATATTAAACTCCCTATGTATTTGATCAAACGATTTTATGTTATCTTTAAACAAAATTTCTTTTAGTTCTTCAATTCCCGCATTTTTCCAAATACTTAAATTTATATTGGAAATAATAAGTTCTATGGTATCCAGTTTCGTATTGTCTAGAACCTTATTAATTAGATTCAATTTTTTCTTAATCTTTTTCCATTCTTGCAAAGTATCTTTTATTATAGTATTATTTATATATTTTGCCTCTAATTTTATCTGGTATTGCCACATACTTGTGGGTAAGTTAATCTTAACCATAGATCTTTCTATTTTAAACCATGGTTGGTTGGTATTTATTCAACATTGTAAATTATATATGTGTAGTAGCATGCATGCATCATATGCACTTTTGGCTCTAGGATAATTCAATCCACCTCTATTTATTTTTCTTGCCAAATTTTTTATACTAATTCTCATTTTTCTTCCATTATTAATAAATTTATTAAAGCTAGTTTGTAGCATGGAAATCCAGGAGCTTGGTATTTTTAATGGGATATGTCTAAAAAAAATAGATCCATTTCGGGAGGATATATGCGTTAATCACATTTATTCTACCTATCCAAGATAGTTCTGTGTTTCGCCATTCTTTCAAAAGGTAATTTGTTTCTTTTAATAGAGGCAAAAAATTCCGTTCGATTATATCTTCTACTTTTGATGTTATTTTTAACCCCAAATAATTAAGATCTTGCTGTTTCCAACTAAATTTAAATTCTTGTTGTATTATTTGTTTAGAATGAAGTGGTATATTTATTGGAAGAATTTCCGATTTTTCTATATTCAACTTATAATTTGAAATATTTGAATATTTCTTAATTGTTTCCATCAGGGCTCTGATCGATTTCTCAGGATCTTCTATAGTTATCAGAATATCATCTGCATATAAGCATATTTTAAGTTCTTCCTGTAGGAAGTGAAAGCCTTTTATCTCATCATTTTTACGTATGGAGATTGCTAAGATCTCCATGGTCATTATGTATAGTAGAGGGGAGAGGGGACAGCCCTGTCGAGTTCCATTTGCCAAGTGGAACCAATCTGCTTTAATATTTTGGCCAATTGTCCTCGCCGTAGAATTGAAGTATAAAGATTTAATTGCTGAAATAAATAAGCCATCAATTCCGAAAACCCTAATAGCATAAAACATAAAGTCCCAGTTCACCCGGTCAAAGGCTTTCTCGGCGTCTAACGCCAAAAGACAAAGTGATTTTTTTTGTATATTTGTTACATCAAGTATATCAATAATTCTTCTAAATTATTGTATGTTTGTCTATCCGGAATAAAGCCTATTTGATCTAAATGAATTATCTCCGATATTACTTGCTTCAACCGATTTGCTAATGTTGTCGCGTAAATTTTAATATCCTCATTAATAAGAGAAATGGGTCTATAGTTCCTTATCTCTTCAGAGTTTTTCTTAGGTTTAAGGATTGGTAATATATTTGCCCTTAGAAGCTCTTCCGGAGCTTCTCCCTTCCTACTTAACATTGCTGTTAAGGCTTTAGTTATATTCTTTTTAAATATTTTATAGAATTCTCCACAGAACCCGTCAAGACCTGGACTTTTCTGATTTTTAAGATTTTCAATTGCCTTTATTACTTCTTTTTCCTCAATTGGTCTATTTAATTCCTTTAGTTGTTCTATAGATATGTTAGTAATAGATAAATCAGAAAAAAAAAAGTTTAATTTCTTCTGGGGGTATATCGTTTTTTAAATTAAAAAGAGATGCATAATATTGATTAAATATACTCCCGATTCCTTCTGGAGTCATGTATACCTTATTATTTTCCACTATTTTATATATTCGATCTTTTAAGTCTATCAGTTAGAATTTTATCGACTCTATTATTTTTGTGATACCAATACTGTTTTAATCTTTCTAAATTTTTGTTTATTTTATCTGTTTCTAACTCATTTATTCTTTTTTTAATTAAAGTTATTTTATTGGATCTAATTTTGGTTGGAGATTTTTTATTTATCCTATCTATTTCATATAAATTTATATATAGTGTAGAAAGGTCCGAGCCTCTTTTTCTGTTTTCTAAGCTATCTAATTTAATCAAATGGCCTCTTATTACGCTCTTATACGGGCACCACAATGTAGACCGAGATACATTTTCGTTATCATTTTCTTGGAAATATAGATTAGTATTAATTTCTACGTTTTCTAAATGTGTTTTTTGTTTCAGTAAATTAAGGTTCAGTCTCCATTCCCTATGTGTGTTTTGGTTAATTTTTGAATAAGTTTCCCAAATATTAGCGTTGTGATTGGACCATGTTATATTTTTAATTAACACTTTCTTAACTCGATCCACAAAAAGTTTATTTCCCATAATTAGATCTATTCTTGCGTATGACACACGCGGGGCTGAAAAGTATGTATATTCCTTAACACAGGGATTAAAGACTCTCCAAATGTCAAAAAGTTTGTTTTTTTTAATAAAATTTGTCAATAATCTGGCAGATCTAATTATTTCTTTCTCAGGCAATTCACCTCTTTTTAACATCTTATCCATTATAACATCTGGTATACAATTGAAATCTCCCGCCATTATCAATCTTCCCTTAGCAAATCGTTCAATCCTGTTAAATAAATTTTCTAAAAACTTTACTGAATTAATATTTGGTGCGTATAAGTTAACTATAGTATATATTTCATTTTGTATTTTACAGATTACTATTAAATCTTATTTTCAACATCATATATACCCGGCTAAGGCAAAGAAAATTATTAATCACAATCCACATATAAAGAAAAAAAGAGTAAGACTTACATACCGTATTTGCTCGATTATAAGACGAGGTTTTTTTCAGAGCAAATGCTCTGAAAAATACCCCTCGTCTTCTAATCGGGGTCGTCTTCTAATCAGACCTCAAATAGAGGTCTCATTAGGAGACTAAGATCCAGATCCCCCGCACCGCTGCAGGGGACCTGGATCCTCCTGTCTCACCCCCCCCCCATCATACACTCACTTACCGGTGCTTCCTGCTGTGTTGCCGGGGCAGCGGGTTGACGTCCACGCGATCCGCGTAGACAACGTCCGCTGCAGCCGGAAGGAGGTGTGGCTAGCAGCGGGGGTTGTCTGCGTCCTTCGCGTAGACCTTCCCCGACTGTCAGAGACCAGAGTTCCCCGCACCGGTGCGGGGAACTCAGATCTCTGACCTCTGACAGCCGGGGAAAGTATACGCGACGGACGGATACAAACCCCCGCTGCCAACTCCACCTCCTTGCGGCTGCAGCGGAAGGCGACGTCAACCCGCTGCCCCGGCTGAAAGCACCGGTAAGAGAGGGGTGAGGGGGGGGAGAGAGGGGTGAGAGGGGGGGAGAGAGGGGTGAGAAGGGGGGGGAGAGAGGGGTGAGAAGGGGGGGGAGAGAGGGGTGAGAGGGGGGTGAGAGAGGGGTGAGAGAGGTGGTGAGAGAGGGGGAAGGGGGGGGAGAGAGAGTGTGTGTGTGTGTGTTAGTTAAATGGGGGTATAGAGTGTGTGTGTTTAATGGGGGCATAGGGCATTTCTGGAGTGGCGTTAAGGGGGAATTTAATAGAGCACTCTGCCTCCTGAAATGCCTTATACCTCCCTATATGCCATTCTGCCCCATAATATGCCTTTTAACCCCCTAAATGCCAGAGTGGCATATAGGGGTATAAGGCATTTCTGGAGGCAGAGTGCTCTATACAATGCCTTTTAACTCCCTAAAGCCACTCTGCCTCCTGAAATGCCTTATACCTCCCTATATGCCACTCTGCCCCATAATATGCATTTTAACCCCCTAAATGCCAGAATGGGATATAGGGGTATAAGGCATTTCTGGAGGCAGAGTGGCACATAGGGGGTCAAAAGGCATACCATGGGGCACAGTGGCACATAGAGGGTTAAAAGGCATATCATGGGCCACAGTGCCATATTGGGGTGGCAAGCCTGGGGGCAGATGTGCGTAACTGGGGGACAGGTTGGAAAATACAAGAAATAAAAACAAAAAAAATATTTTTCTCAATCATAGCTTTTATTAAAAAAATAGTTTACATGAATTAACATTTACTGGTAAAACTTTTTTCCTTTGGGGTCGTCTTATATTCAGGCTTTTTCTTTTTTCCTAAGTTAATATTCAGATTTTGGGGGGTCGTCTTATAATCAGGGTCGTCTTATAATCGAGCAAATACGGTATATATAAAAAAGTAAGACATAATATCCATATACATATAATGTAATATGAAAAATTGTTTAAACAAAAAAAGACATACAATATGTAGTACTGCTCCTTTACTTCGTGCTGTACATACATAAGATTAATCCAATAGGTCCTTCCCTTTATCCTGGACCTCATAACACTGAACCACTTAGGAGTCAAATCCATCTGTGGTTATCAATACTAGGGGTTTATAAATCAAGTTCGCGGGCAAGCGAGGAAAAAAAAAATAATAATTCTCTACCCTCTTGTCCTTCCTTTTCCCCTTTCTTTTCATTGTTATCTATATACATGCTATATACATTGCTACTTATTGCGTCATTTATATCATAGATTTTAAATTCCATTTTTATAAAGAAAGAGACATTTCGTCAAATTTTATATTTGGATAGAGTATAACAATCTCACGACCAAATTTTAAATTTGTTATCTTTGTTATATGCATACAGATTTATGTATTATTACAAAAAAAAAAAAAAATCAAAAAAAAAAATATATAATAATAATAAGTGTAATTTCCAGGTAAATATTCGGAATTTACATTCCTACCTGAGTCTTGTGTCATTCTTAGTGATAGTGTAAATACTAGTGAAAGTCATATCAATCCATTAGTGTGTAAAATTCTTAAAAAAAGAGAAAAAAAAAAAAAAGTGAAATTATAAGTGTAAAAAAATCTAATCTCCTATATAGGAGAATGTATAATTTGTGTGACGTGTTGAGTGTAAATATAAGTGAGAATTTTTATCCCTATTAAAAAGGGTGACAGAAGAGGAACCAGGAAAACTACGTCCTTTTGGTGAAAGTGTAAGATTCTTTAAGGTCTAAGATCCTGTGTACTAAAAAAGAAAGGAAATCTTGTATATAAAAGAATGTGTCGTATTATAACATATTATGTGTAAGTGTAAGTGTAAATATTAATTTGTGTCCCTAATTAATAAAGTGAAAAAAGAAAGAGAAAAAAAAATAAATAAAAAAAATAAATAAAAAAACGTAAATATTTTATCTCATTTCAAGTGCAGTAATATATTTAGAACTCTATCCCCCCAAAAAATTAGGGAAAAAGAAGAAAAGAGGAGAAGAAAAAAAAAAAAAAAAAGGCACTCATTTCATATTGATTTAGTTATCATTTTCCTTTAGATGTCCACCATTCTTGAGCCTTTTTACTTGTGTCAAATTGATATGATTGTCCTTCATAAAGTACCATCAATTTCGAGAAATATCCCCATTTATATCGCACATTATTTTCTCTTAGACTCTTGGTAATATGATGTTCTTTGTTGACGGGTTTTTAAAGATATGTCTTGAAAGAAAATTATGTTTTTAAATCTTTCTTCTTTTGGATTATATGATCTTGACGAGTAAAGAATTTACTGACGAATCCGGAATAATGATAATTGAACAATTACATCTCTAGGAGTTTCTGTAGTTATAGATTTCGGTTTTGTTATCCTATGTGCTTTTTCTATGTAATTTTCATTTTGTACTTCTGTTATGCCCATATCTTGAAATAGCATAATTAAAGTCGGAATTAAATCTTTCCGAGTGATCTTTTCTGGCAAGCCTCTAATTCTGATGTTTTTATTTCGACTTCTGTCTTCCAAGTCTGCTAATTTAGCTTCCAGTGTGATTATTCTATTTTCTAATAATAGTTGATTTTCTCTGATAGTATCTTGCTGATACTTAATCTGTTCACAATTTTGTTCTACCGTTTTAAGGCGTTCACCAATATTATTAATATCGCTTTTAATGTCCATGAAATATATTTTTAGTTCTTGTTTTATTTGAATTAATTGTTGTTCTGCACATTCATGCATGCATTGCTGCATATTTTCTTGAGTGAGTATATCACCATGTCTAATATTTTTACTCATAGTTTGTTTAGGTAATAATTCTGTAGTCTCTTCAACACTCTCTTCAGTTATATTCACAATTGCTTGTTCTGTATCTGTATCTTCTAAGGTCTGATCTAATGTTTTCTTTTTTTGTGGGATAGGAGAGAACATTGCCACCATTTTTTTTTCTTTTTTATTGTCTTGATCATTTTTTCTATCCTTTCTTTTCTCTTCTGTCCCTCTTCTTTGCGACATCTTATCCCCTCAGGTTACTGTAGGATATTAATATATATGTCTATTTGAGTGTTGTTAGAATGAATTTGTTGTCCAAGTATATATCTTTATGTCAGTATATTCAATATATTCTCAAAAAAAAAAAAAAAATAAAAAAAAAAATATTATATTGTGTTGACTCACAGCGTGGTTCTTTTAAAATGTTTTTTTCATCCTCTTAAATTCGGTGGGTATCTTTATGCCACGGCGTCCTCCGGTATTAAGCTGTTCAAACCGAGACCCCTCGCCACACCACCACACGCCGAACGTTCCGCCTTTGCCTTTGTTTCTTTTTTGTTGATTCTTTCCCTCTTAGATGTTAAGAGGAGGGAGTTGAGCGGTGTACGTAGGGCAAAAAAATCTCTTTTCTAGCACCGGGAACGAAAAATCTCTTTCTGGCACCGAGAACGTGCCGATATTATCAATTAAATTCCCGGGCAGGGTTTTCCTTCTCCTCCGTGGCAGATCGAGGTGAGTGCCGGCTCGCTCGTTTGCCCGCGAACTCAGACGCTCCGCCCCTCTAGCGTCCTACGTCTTCACGCATTCCCCCGAAATCCTCTCCCTTCCTAAGATCTCTCTTATTCAAAGAAAGGAGAGCGACCACATTAGGGTCAAACTCTGAGGTAACAGCCACCTTGTCCGGAAGCGAGGGGCGGGGACACTCAGCCCGAAGCTTGTTGCGCGCCTCCTTAGGAAAGGGTCTGTGTCACTGTTTCGCTGGACTATTAAGGAAGGTCGTCCCCGCAGAAGTTCTTCTGCCCAAACTACCGCTACTGAGAGGGGAGTTTCCGGCAGCAGCAGTCCTGGACTTAGACGATCCCAACAGTGGACAACCTCCCACCAGCAGCCGCGGCAAGGCGCAGCACGAGACAGGGGCACAATGCGGGTAGTCAGCAGAGCCAGGGGTCAGATACAGAGAGAGGGTAGTCAACCGAGCCTAGGGTCAGATTCACGGAGCAAGTAGTCAGTCAAGCCAGTGGTCAGATGCACAGAGCGGATAGTCAGCCAAGCCAGAGGTCAGATGCACGGAGCGGATAGTCTGACGAGCCAGGGGTCAAAACCAGAGATCACAAGCAAAGGTACCAAATCGTAGTGCAAGGGAGAATCAGGCAAGCCAAAGGTCAAAGCAGGAAACTTGATAGCACGAGCCGTATACACAAAACTGTAAGACCACAACAGGGTGCTTGTGAAAGGCACAGCCGGCTTTTAAAACTGGCGCCATTCCACAAGCCCCTCCTGGACCAGAACCAAAACCACGCCCCCCAGCCGTCCATCACTTCTCCTGCAACGTGCAGCGTGCCCGGGAGGCGGACCGACGACCGGAAGACGGGTAAGTACACAATCTCCGGGAACTGCTGTTCCCGGAGCTGAATCTTCCCCGTGTCACTATACCTCGGGCGGAGGATCGTCCGCTGTCCGGGGAGATGTTCTCCCGGGACCCGCGGACAACCCTTCGCCCGCTACTAATCCCTGTGCCGCGAGCGGAGGACCGCCCGCCGTTCCGAACGGCCGGCGTTCGGGAACCGCGGCCAGTCCTCCTCCCGGTGGCGTCCGGAGCCGGGATGGTGACACTCCCGGCGGCGTCCGGAGCCGGGATTGTGACAGTCTGCGCAACCACTTGTGCAAGTATAGTGCAATATACTCTGGTGGAGCCCACTCAACAGCCCTGGGGTGGCACATCGTGGTGGGGTCAAATAAAGAGGAGCCGAATGGTGGGTGATGGATGCTCTCATAGAGTAATGGGGTTCGGCATGGTGGGGCTCATCCACCAGACACTCACGGACAAAGTGCGAGTCCATGGTCCTGGACGAAGCCAGGTTAACAGAAGCCTCTGACTCATCCGCAGAGTCTGCCTGCCACTCATCCACTATAGACAGTGGGAGTTGAAAAGGACACTCATATCCAGAGGGCAGGGAGGTGGCAGAGGTTTTTGGGTGCTTTGGGTCTCCTTTACCAGCAGAGGCACTATTACCCTTCCAAGGGCGCTAAGTGTGGCCTGCCTCCTCAGATTTCTTGGGGTTAGAATCCATACTGGCAGGGGCCACAGGGGCAGGAGAGAGAGTCTGGGCAGACTAGGGTGTATAGAGGCACACATCTTAGAAAGAAAAGTCTCCACAGAACTGGAGAACTTAGACTCCAGCCACGCCATAAAGGTATCCTGGTTGGGAGTATCGTCCTGAGACATAGTACACAAAAGGAGGCTGGGAGAATTATATATAATAGGGGCTCACCCTGAAAGACACCCCATAACACACAGGGGCTTACCCTGGATATAGGTATCATTACTGATGAATGATGCATGCTGGCCCATGACATTATCATGATGTTTATAAATAAGCTGCTCTGAAACAGTGAATGTTTTACAATACGGAGGACTCACCTTCCAATAGACAGACACCTTGGCCAGAGGGAATATAGAGGGCTCGCATTAATCAAGACAGGATTAAACCTGTAACACACAATTCTCAGTGTATACCTTGCAGTATGTAAAAAACTAATGAATTATAGAAACCAAGATAGCCGCCAGAGAAAGAACACATGTGGCAGAGGTAAAAGGGCTGCCACTCTCAGAAACAGCTGATGTTTTTCAAAACGGAGGGCTCATCTCCAAATATACAGATATCCTGGGCACAGGGAATATAGAGGACTCGCCTCAATCAAGACAGGATTAAACCTGTAACACACAATTCTCAGTGTATACATTGCAGTATGTAAAAAAAACGAATGAAATATAGAAACCAAGATGGCCGCCAGAGAAAGAGCGCACAGACGGCAGAGGTAAAAGAACTGCCGCTCTCAGAAACAACAGATGTTATTCAAAACGGAGTGCTCACCTCCAAATAGACAAACACCCTGGGCACATGGAATATAGAGGGCTCACCTCAATCAAAGGCAGGATTAAACCTGTAACACACAATTCTCAGTGTATACATTGCAGTATGTCAAAACTAATGAAATATAGAAACCAAGATGGCTGCCGGAAAAAGAGCACATGTGGCAGAGGTAACAGAACTACCACACTCAGAAAAGTGGAAAACAGAAAAGACACTGGGAGGAATGGACCAAGGGCCCAAGAACCAAAACGGGGCAAAGACCCCTACACCAAAAACATACAAAGAATTATAAATGAATATAAGTATAACAATAAAATAACTAAATAAAATAGAAAGAAAATAAGCACCAAAATTTGCATAACAAGCAAAACTATTTAAATATATGTGTGTATACATATATCTATATATATACATATATATATATATATATATATATATATATATATATTTAGACAATAAATACCAAGCAGAAAGAATCATAAACAAATGATCTGACCTGCAGCTACAGTGAGCAGCAAAGAAAGAGGAAGATTAGGGGTCTTAGGGTTTATGTTATGTTAACTCTTTCTTTGCTGCTGTCGGTGAGAGTAAAGGAAGATATGCAAAATAGGAAGCCTCCTGTCTTGCCTTAAAATTACATCTAAACACGAGCACCGCAAAAGTGTTAAAACAGCCTCGGCCCCAAAGGGTACAAAAAGTAAAAAACAGCCTGGTCCTTAAGGGGTTAATTCTTCTATCCCGATCTTCTGAGGATGCTATTGTTGACTAATTCTTCTGCCTTATTTTGTAATTTAGTAATCATTTCTAATCTTATTTGTAGAGAGTCAAATTTTACTTCGCTTTGATCACATTTCCTTCCCATATTTTCCAGATCAGCAAATACGTCCTTAACATTGGAATTAATTTCCTTTTTAATCAAATCAAATTGGGATTCAATACATTTTTCATAAGATCAACAGTCAATATTTGGTCATCTGAAGACCCAGAGATATCAATTGAAGTTTAGAAGAATCTGTATTACCAGTAGTCAGAGATAGACTTAATTCCAGTTTGACTGATCCATTATTGCTGTTTTAGCGCTTAAGGGAGAAAAAATAGTTGGTATTTTTCTTTATCTTTCTTTAACTCCTGTTCCTTTTTTCCTGAGTTTTTGTTCAAATCAGCTTTTTTTGATGCCATAATGTGGTTCTTTTTTCCCTCCTTTATATATATATATATATATATATTGTGACACAATACCCCTTCACTTTGGTACTCTGTCCGGGAATCTTTACTTACACACAGTCTTTCAGGCTGCAGAGACGGCTCAGACACGGGGAGGGTAAAATAAAAAGGCTGGGCCTGTTTTATTTTGTCACAGGCATAACAGGAAAATAAACAAATCAAAACAAAAACCTTGCTCTTGTGAGCACTAACTAATACACGGATCTCCAACCTAACTACAGTTGGACGGCTTATCCGTTCCCAACAAACAAAATAACAGTTTTTATGCAATAATTGCAGCAGTCAGTGTTTTTGGCAGCTCTCGCTCACGCTCACTCGCTCACGCTCACGCTCACGCTCACTCCCTCTCCCTCTCCCTCTCCCTCTCCCTCTCCCTCTCGCTCTCAGGGAGCCAAATGATCTCTCCCTTGCTCTGAGACCAGGAGGCTACTTAACTGCCTCTCCCATTAATAAGTGGTTACAGGTGAGTGCTAGGAGAGTATCCGATAATCTCCGGACTGGATTCCCACCTGCTGGTCTTTGGCTGCTCATAAACTGTGGAGTGGAGCACTGGCCCGCCCTACTCTCCAAATGCTCCACCCCAGGGACCCAAAACACACAAATAACAACAAACATTAATAATTACATTTGTAACAATACATCTCCCTGGGGCTAGTAAACTATTGAGGGTAACCACCCTGCAAAATATAAGGCGAAATATACACTCCTTCCATTATCATTCCCTGCTTTCTGTCACAATATATATATATATATATATATATATATATATATATATATATTTCCCCTCTCTTTCTCCTCCCCCTTTCCCCCTTTATTCTCCTATTTGCCTTCTTTTCCCCCTTTCACGTCCCTGTTTCTTTCTCTTTTCCTTCTCTTTCCTTCTCTTTTTACGTCTTTAACGTGTTTAATTTGTAATAATTTTAAGTTAAGCTATGATATGACAGAGAAAAAAGAAAAATACACTTAGTGGAAAGGATTTAGGGCTCCTAGGTTGATTCTATTGGTCCCAGAAAAAAACTCTTGCGGTTAGCACCTGTGCTGGGAGAAGGGCCCTGCCATCCCGTGGAAAGTTCCAGACCCGGTCGACCATGAGAACCACAGCCAACCAAGTGAGCTTCCAAATGACCGCGGGTCCCGTTCGTTCCACTACCACCAGGCAAGGTAAGCTAGGTTCTCCTGGAGAGCCAAACCCCACCATTCATAGCCTGAGTCACAGCACCAGTTGATGATGACCCGCAGGGATCTACCGATCCTAGTCTCAGCCGCGAAATCCTCCACCGGCTGCAACCGTTCTGCCGACAGGGTCTCTCCGCTCCAGTCTCTCTCTAATACTCTTCCTTAGCTCCGCCTAAGGTGCTCTACATCCTCTTCCGCCGCCTAGACATACTGCAGCGAATTAATGTGTGGATGAATTGTTTGAATGAGTGAGAGTATGAATTAACGTGTCGATAAATTGTGTGAATGATTGAGAAAATTGTTTAATCTGGCAGAATGCATTAATGAATGTGTAAATGATTTGTGTGAACGAGTGAGAGAATAAATGATTGTGTGAATGAATTATGTGAATTGGTGAGCGACTGTAAAAGTGTTTGAGTGTATCATAGATGTATAATTGATTTCTGGAAAGGCAAAGATGGCACAAGCAGGGTGTTTGATCCAAGATGGCACAGGCACTTCACTCCTGCACCAAAAAAAAATATTTGCCACACTGAATCAGACATACAAATTCTGTATTATTGCCCCCTTCGCTTTGATGCTCCCCAGCCAGCTACCTTTTTTTGACTTTCCCGTCTGCTCCACGGGACTGACTGCAACATGAGGAACTCTATTGACTCTGTGAGCCCTCCAACGTCGCACCGCCTCTTCAAGGGGGCGGGACAAAGAGTCTCACTGAGGCATAAGTGGCACGGTACACAAGCCGGCTGATTATTAGGGCTGCCCCTTTTTCTCCCAGTCCATCCCTGCAGTCAGGGCCAGATTGGCTCCACCCACTTCCTTATAGTCCACATGGCACTGACACTCATCTAACTGTGAGTATAAAATTAATATTTGGGCTACTGAAAGTTAGGAGAGGTGGGGGTTAATTTAGGGGCAGTTATGGTTAATGGGGTGTTTAGGGTTAATTTAGGGTCAGTTATGGTTAATGGTGTGTTTAGGGTTAATTTAGTGTCAGTTATGATTAATGGTGTGTTTAGGGTTAATTTAGGGGCAGGTCCGCTGTTCCTCTCCGCCTAAATCGGCTTTCAGTGCTCTTTTATTTTGTTTTTTGACATGGGGAAGCACAATCGGCTCCCCGGGACTCCCCGGTCACAACCTATGAGAGACACGGCTGCACTTACCTCGGTTCGGAAGTTTTTCCAAGGTTCTGCTGATCCTGACTCTGGAGACCCGCATGCCAAGATGGCGCCTTCTCCCGCCAGTTCCCACGAAGACTGTGTGGACGACAACATTTCGGAGGCCTCTCATCCAGACGATCCAGCTCTGCGGCAGGTCCTGAAACTTTTACCTACAAAGGATGAAATGATACCGCTCATTGAGTGGGCTACTCAGGGCATACGGGACATGCTCTCCGAAATTCGTTCGGATGTCCGTCAACTGGGTGACCGCGTGGCAGCCACAGAGGAAGACACTTCACGAATTATGGGCACGGTCGACTTGCTGTCGAAACGAACTTCATCACATGCCGACCTTATCCGAATGCTCTCCCGGCGCTTGGAGGACCTGGATAATAGAGGACGCAGGAACAATCTCCGGATCCGGGGGATACCGGAATCAGTCCACCCGGAGGACATTGCTTCTACTCTCCAAACGCTATTCAATGAAATTCTACA